>NW_021620526.1:110967-167081 GCF_004785775.1 Grammomys surdaster
TCTCTCTCTCTCTCTCTCTCTCTCTCTCTCTCTCTCTCTCTCTCTCTCTCTCTGTGTGTGTGTGTATAATAATAAAGGCCTCCCACTCCTCTTGATCTAGTAGTATTCAACTTACCAAGGCATTTTATATTTCCAGTTGGGGGCCTGTTAAAAAGTCTTGCTCCTGGCCACACCCTTATATATTGGCAGTCTTGAGGATATAGGTGCACTGGAATAAGTGACGGATTACTCCATGGAAAACATGGGGAGACAAAAAGCCAAGAGGCACCTCAGAATTAGGTTATAACATGGGTTCACTTAGTTCCTGGATGAAGAATTTGGGGCAAGCTGCTTCTTTTAGTGCCTTGGATTCCTTGTTGTACAATGAGGAGAACTATTGAATGGAGATTTTTGTGCAGTCAAATGAAAATTTCTTAACAGGACCTTGCTTTATGGTGTTCAAGTATAGGATGTTTCAGAATGATCTCATTCCAGGAAACTTATGATCATTGTCCCCAAAGTCAGTTGACAGCATTTTTTTAAGGGAGGATAAAAGATAAATGATTGGAAAGACTGGCCCTCCACCCATTTTCCTGTGAAGTATATAGCTCTACAAAATCAATTTATTCTTAACAGGCAAGTAAAAGTTCTGTATACTTAGTGTATGCACAATTATATTTTGAAATATGTCTACTTTATAAAATAGTGGAATCAAGCTAATTACCCTGAAAACATTCTCAGCCTGTTTATGTTTCTCACTCTCATAACAATTCTCTTTCGAATCTCTTGATGGAGTTGAGAGTTTCATACCATCCTTAGTGACAAAAGCAAATATAAGGAAGTCACCATGTCCTGCAGTGCAGCCATTCTGTGATTCTCAGTGCAGGAAACAGACAAGGTGAGTCATACAATTAGGGAAGTGGGGCTAGCCGAGGAGCTGTGAGAAGAAGGACCAGAGGTGTGTAAGTTCAGTTCTTGTGGAGCCAGGCAAGGGGCACTGTAGGGATTGGGTATGATGGATAGAAAAAGAACTTAGGCAGAGTGATAGATGGGATGGACCTGCTTCTAGCATGACAGTACCAGAGACTTGGGCACTCAGGAGATGGACAGGCTCAGCCAATTAGTAGGTGTGTGTGTGTGTGTCTAGAAGCAGTAGCAAAGGAGGGGAAGAATGGACTGAGAGATATTTTACAAAGTAGGAAGGGATCAGAAGTTGAAGGAACCAAGGTGAGTTCAGTTCCTTCAGGACAGAACACAGTAATGGGTGGTGGGGAAGAAGAGAGAGAATGGAGAAGATAGTCCATGTGAAGCTGTAGCAGAGAAATTTTTGTTGAGTGGGATTCAGTTGAAGGAGTAATGACTAATTGATGTGAGGTTGGGTCAGCATGATCTCAGGCATGTAGTGGGAATGGGGATGGAGCACATATAAGGTTTCAAAAGATGGTCTGAAGTTGAGAAGAGGTCCATTCATGTTGGGCTTAAAGACATAGTAAATATTCATGAAAGAATTTTTCAGTGGATGAGTCTTTTTCTGAAGACACACTGGTGTTGAGTTTAGAATCTATTTGAGAAAGCAATTTAAAGACTAAGGTAGTTAAATTGCAGTCCTTGGAAGACATAGATACAAGACACTGTGAGAGAGTTAAATGTAGACTGGCTTCTGTAGGCCATCTTGAGGTACTTCTACCAGGCCTTACATTCTTTGGGGACTATTTTGCTTCAGTCTCATATGAGCAGCTTCTTTTTTTCCTTCTTGCTATGGTTTCTATGGTGGCTAAGATAGCAAGAGAACATGTACTTGGAAACATGCCTCTTTGGAAAGCCTAGTAGTTAGACTGAATGTTTAGAACCACGCCACAGGCTACAAGCTCCTGGGCATGTCCACGGGCATCTACTAGGAATAACTTTCCTGAACTTTAATGGCTTCTGAAAGTGCTGACCATGCAAACAGTGTCAAGTGCAAGAATCTTGGGCTCCCCTCCAGTTCTTCTCTTGAGCCTGCTCCTGCTTCAACTACACTGTGGGCCAGAGCTGTTCAACTTAGTTTCATTTTTGTTATCCTTTCAAATACTAGAATTTTGGCAGCAGGGTTAAAGGAAGTTGTAATGTCCGGGTCTGTTCCAGTCAGTCAACAGGGTCTCCAGCTCAGGAGTGAGGATGAACGATTCCAATTCCCGCGGTGTCCTTCATTGTATCCCGCTTACTGGAGCTCCAATGTTGAGGTGCCACTATGTAACGGCTCAGCTCCTTCTGCCCCACGTTTGGGGGCTACTATGTAAAGGCCCGAGCTCTAGTCCGCGGGTCAGGGTCTAGCAAGAGAGAGTGGGGATGGAGACAAGACAGAAGGTCTGATCAAGTCTTCCTTTATTGAAAGGAAATCCTGGATATTTATACCCTTTACCACGTGCCTTGCCCTCGTGGACAAGCAGGGGAACACAGCTGAAGGCATGTGCCTTGCATCGTGGATGCCACGTGTGCCTTGCAGCTGGAGGCACTAAGCAGCAAAAGAAGATATGTGAGAAAAACAAGATGTTTATCAGAGTGTGCTCAGCTGTTGCAGGCTGTTGAAAACAAGTCTGTTATCAGGGTATATGGCCTGAGATGACTGCGAAGATGATAGCCACTTTTTGCTAGGAGTCGGCTCCCAACAGGAAGTAATAAAATGAAAACCACACTTTAATAGTAGTAATGACTTAGTTACTAATCCCCAGAAAACATGTAGTATTCAGCCTATTACACAGAAAGATATCCATCCATTTCGCCAGAGTTGCTTGCTACCTTGATCTTGTTTGTTTTTGAAGCCAAGACACATACCCCCACCCCACCCCTACCCCCTAATCCAGGAAATACCCTTTCTGAGCCCTCCACTGTGATTGACATTTTCCATTAAGTTGTTGCTTCCTCCACAATGAGTTTCATGACTTGTTTTGTTCACTGTTCCCTATGCTGGAATTTGCTAGAGTATCCTTCCATTATAGTTAAAGTAATCAATCTGCATGGATTGTAGTCATGAAGCCGTGTTACCAATCTACTGTGCCATTCTGCAACATATTATTTGTCTTTGTGTGTGTGTGCATGTGCACACACACGTATATATCCATATATGCAGGTGACTATCTCTGCAGAAGCCAAGAAAGGGCTTCAGATTTCCTGGAGCTGAAGTTACAAAGCCATCGTGCAGCACCAAGCATGGATGTAGGGGTTTGGGCTTGGGACCTCCACAAGGATTAATACTCAGGTTCCTCCTCAACAGCAAACACTCTTTACCACTGTACTGTCTCTTAGGAGAGCTCTGGCCTCATGGCTAAGAATATCCCAGTCAGCCTTTGAGCTCTATGGAAGGAAGCAGCCCTCTTTTTGCTTCTCTAGACTTTACCTTTCCTTTCTGTTGTTTGCTCTGACCATCTAGGCTGCCGCCAAGACTTACACAATAGAAGTCACTTTGATCTACCCCTTCCTATTAATTTCTTTTCTTAACGATTTTTGTGTATATGTTTTGTCACCAAGTATATATGCACACTATATTTCTGTTTCACACCCTCAGAAGGTATGGAAGCTCCTGGAACTGGAATAAAGGACAGTTGTGAGCCACCATGTGTTTGCTGGGGACCAAACCTAGGTTCTCTGCAAAACCAGAAAATGCTTTTAACTGCTGAGCCATCTATCCAGCCTACATCTTTTAATTTTTTTAAAAAAATTTAAATTACATTTCTTTTATTTATGTGGTTGCATGTGCCAGAGCACATGTGTGTTCAGAGGACAACCATTGAATGGGTTATCTCCTTATACCATGTGGATCCCAGGGATTGAATTCAGGTCATTAGACTTGGTGGCAAGTATCTATACCACAGAGCCACCTCATCAACATTACTCCCCTTTTAATTTCTGAAGCTACCTGTCAAATATAGATTGTTACACTGGTCCCCACCTGGTCTCTATTTTGTCCTTCCTTAAGACCTTGTTCTTGTTGGGGACCAACTCCGAGCAGAAAGCAGCTATCATCTTTGCAGCCATCTTGAGCCATATACCCTGACAAGAGACTTGTTTTCAACAGCCCACAACAGCTGAGCACACTCTGATAAATATGTTTTTCTCCTATATCTTGTTTTGTTGTTTAGTGCCCCCAGCTGCAAGGCACAGGTGGTAAAGTGTCTTCAGCTGTGTTCCCCTGCTTATGCTTATATATACCCATGATTTCTTTTCAATAAGAGAGAGACTCAAGGAGAGATTCGACCAGACTCTGTCTCATTTCTTCGTGTCTCTTATCCCTCTGTCCCCACTCTCTCTCTTGCTAGACCCTGACCCACAGATTGGAGCAGCAGCTCCGCAGGCTACAAAGTGGCCCCCTAAACGTGGGACAGCTCGGACAGTTACATGTTCTCATGTTGCTCTGTGAAGGAGTATGACCTTTAGTTTTGGTCTCATCTTTTTCAAATTGCAGCTTTTCTACTTGACGTCTATGGCTTTGGAGGCCTAGCACTTGACATTCTTCAGCCTTGCTGTGCACATCTAGAAAATCGGTGTACCATGAGTTCAAAGGGAACTTATGGATGCCAGGCTATTGCATAGCATATGGTCAAAAAGCTGGTGGGCACATTGGGTGTAGGTCTCACCTGTAGCCTTCAGCAGATTAGTGCAATCATCTCTGTCACTGCAGATCATTCTCCATTGCCAGTTTTCCAGTTTCCCTGAAATCGGATTCTCTGTCCTTTATAAGAATTATGTGGGCTCATTTCTATATACATTAATGTCTTTGCCATTTCCCCAATTGAAATATCCTTATCTTTGTCCCAAACCTACATCTTTTTTTTTCCAGAGCTCTCTCCTTCCGGAAAAACCTTTTTTTTTTTTTTTTTTTTTTTTTGAGGAGGTGTTGGGGAGGGGACAGGGAGAGATTTCCCAGCTAGAATTAATGCAAGACAGTTGTCTTGCAAAAAACGTTCTTGCCACTAGATGGAGTACCAGGACAGAGGCCTGGAGGCAATGGCTACTTAAGTAGGTTCTTGATGCTCAAACAGCCTTGGCACATGCTGGATAGGATGCTGGGATAGAGGGGAGGAGGAATCCTTGTGGGGCTGGGGAACCCCACAAAAAGACTAGCAGGCATGTGTTCTCATGAAAGGATAGCTCATTTAGATGGGTGCCCTACTGAGTCTAATTAAAAGGGTACAATAACAGTTTTGCAGTCAGAATTGTTTACCTGCTGCATGGCTCACTGAGATTTCCCAACTACACTGAACAACCCTCCAGGGAGGGCATGGTTATGTCTTTGAGTTCTTCACAGCCACACTCTGTGCCTTGTGCAATGCTCTAGCTGTAGTCAGACTCACTCATTAACTGTTTGTGGATCATAAAGCAAGGGCTTACTAACTCATTAAAATTTTCTAGCTGTCCATGACTGTTTTTCTGACAATTATCCTTTATTACAGGTTGAATTGTGCTTTCCTTCAGTGCTGGTGTTATAACTCCTCGTACTGCAGAATGTAACTTCATTCATTGTGGCTAAGTTCTCTATGGTTGTGTTCAAGTTAAGATGTGGTCATAAGGATGGGCCCATATCTATCATTACTGATTCACTTACAGAAAGGTGACATTGGGCTACAGAGAGAAATGACGTACAGTAGGGTTCTCTGATCACCTGTGCCTACTTGTACAAGCCCATCAAGATAAGGGGTGGGGACTAAGAGCCATCACACCCACCCTTGACATTGAGCAGCTCCCTTTAGTCCTGTGTGTGTGCAATTCTGCCTTAATTGCATGCAGCATTGGTATTGGGGGAGGGATTAGAGTATAATAGGTTGCATAAGGTTAACAAGAGGCTCTATCCTTATAGCTATGAAGAATCCTTCATCTGTGCTGGATGAAGACTTTGCAGTGCTTCTGCACTGGATCACTCACAGTCCTTCCAGTTACTCCTTACTCAGTGCTTTATGAGTAATCATAATAAATTCACTGGTTCTCCACATTGAACTTCGGTGGAATCATATTTTAGATTGTCTTTGTGACCTCATAAGGAGGGGTAGACATTGTTTTTGCCTCCCTAGGGGAAGAATTTTTATAACATGTAAGAGACACAGAGAGAATGATAGTTGGAATGCCCATAAGCTGTGGAGAGATGCTAGAGCCCTTCCTTCCTTCATAGCCTTAGAAGGAACCAGCCATAGTTGAACCTAACACTCAAATCTTGGTTTTCTGTAAAAACAAACAAACAAACAAGCAAGCAAGCAAACAAACAAATAAACTTCCTTTGCTGAAACCTCTGAATTGGTAGTATTTTGCTACCAGACTTCTAGCAAAACACATAGATACTTCTCTTATTGAAGAACTTGTCCTGCCAAGTTCTTGAACTGCTCTGTCAGAAGTATGCATAGCACCCACTGTCAAGGAAACAAAACTTGAACCTGGAACCTCTGCTAGAGAACTCTTTCCCCTATGGATATTGTGGCTTGCCTCTTCTGGAAAGATCCATCACAAAACACCTGGGAAAGATGAAAGTCAAGGCAGGTTACCAGAGCCTCAGGGTGGCCTCAGCATCAGGCTTGCTGTTTTGAACTGCTTTCTGAGGAACCTAGCTAAGACAGTGATTCTGGAATGCTGGCACTAGAGAGGCAGAAGCAGGAGGATCAGGAGGATCAGGAGTCCAAGGCAAGCTTTGCCTGCAGAGCACTTTGAGGCCAGCCTGAGCTACATGAAATCCTCTCATTAAAACCCTCCCAAACAATCCTCCTACAATATAGAATGTAGATATTTGTCAAAGCAGATACTCTCCTGAGAGGCATTGTTAGGGATAACAGTGAAATGTTGAATTTTTGTGCCTAGTTCCACTGTTTTGACCTGGAGCAAGTTACCCAAGGCCTCAGGACTTAATTCATTTCATCTGTCTGCAAGGAGTGTGTTACTAGAACCTACCTCAAGAGTAGTTGTGAGAATTATAATCAAACCAATACATCTAAAGGGCTTAGAAAGGCCCTGCACATGTCATCATTTCAATAAATATTGTCAAATTAAGAAAATAAGAATTTGGCTGCACTCTTTCAGTCTTTCACTACAGAGGTCAGTAATTTCATAGGCGATCCCAGTGTTGAAATTAAGGGGTTGTTCTGGCTAGGTTCTTTTTGGGATTAATTTATTTACTTATTCAATTGATGTCCTGGTTGCAACACCCCCTCCCAGTCCTACCCTTACTAATCCTTCTGCCATTACCCCTTCCTCTTCCCCTCAGAGAATGGGAAGCCTCCTTGGGTACCATCCTACCCTGGGTCATCCAGTAACAGTAGGCCTAAGCTCATCCTCTCCAACTGAAGCCCAACTGGACCATCCAGTTAGGGGAAGGGGATCCAGTGGCAGGCAATAGAGTCAAAGACAGCCCCTGCTCTGATTGTTAGGGGACCCACATGAATACCAAGCTGCACATCTTCTACAAATGTGTGAGGGAGGGCCTAGGTCTACCCACTGCATGTTCTTTGATGGTTCGGTCTCTGTGAGCCTCCCATGGGCCCAGGTTAATTGACTCTTTAGATCTTCATGTGGTGTCCTCGACCCCTCTGGCTCCCTCAGTTCTATCCTCCACTCTTCCACAAGACTCCCCAAGCTCTGTATGATGTTTGGCTGTGGGTCTGTGCATCTGTTTGCATCTGCTCCTGAATGAAGCCTCTCAGGAGACAGTTATGCTATGTTCCTGTCTGCAAGCATAACAGAGTGTCATTAATACTGTCAGGGGTCCTGACTAGTTTTATGTCAGCTTGACACAGCTAAAGTCTTCTGAGGACGGAACCTCAATTGAGAAAATGCCTCCATAAGATCTGGTTGTAGACAGGCCTGTAAGACATTTTCTTAATTAGTGATTGATAGGAGAACCCAGCTCAATGTGAGTGGTTCTGTCCCTGGGCTGGTAAGAAAGCAGGCTGAGCAAGCCACGGGGAGCAGTAAGCAGCACTTACTTCTACATGGCTTCTACTTACTTCTGATGGCTTCTACATCAGCTTCTGCCTTCACGTTCCCACCCAGTGTGAGTTCCGGCCCTGACTTCCTTCAGTGATGAACAGTAATGTGGAAGTGTAAACCAAACAAACCCTTTTCCTCCCTAATTTGCTTTAGTCATGGTGTTTCATCACAGCAATAGTAACCCGAAGACAGGTTATACTTTTAGAACAAGGACTTCTAATTCAGGTTACATAGACATCAGAAGTCTATGAATTGCTCTGAGGAAGTTTCTAATCTTCTGATGACATATGCTCAGTTTGTGGGTACATACAAGTGGGCAGTTTCTGTCAGATTTGTTCAAAGATTTCCAGGATCCTAAAAGGATTCAGAATTGGAATTAGGCAAGGAGTAAAGTATGTAAACACACAGCATGGTGTTACAGTCATATGTGTGCATGTATGTGTGCACCTATATCTGTGTATGTATGTGTGTATGTGTGTGTATGTGTGGGGATATGGAGCAGACACCTGCTTTTGAGATTCTCCATCTACACAAGAATTCTGAGTCTCACATGTTTCCTAACCTGCCTTTGTTTTTCCCACAATGCAATCTAGCCCTGATTCTATGCCATAGGGGGTGGGGGAAACCCAGGACTACTGCCTCCTATGCTTTAGACCCTGAGGATCACCATTACATTGTCTTTGCACTTGTCTAGATGCCTGTGCAATCATTTGTTCCTTAGAACCTTTGGCATCTAACAGCCTTGTCCCTTGCATGAATTTTCTGCTATTTTCCTCCCCTCTTGTCTGACATTTTTAGCTTGAAGATTAATCTTGTTGAAGGAAAAATATCAACAAGATTTATTTTCTTCTTAAGAAATTTCTCTTTCAGCTGGGCGGTGGTGGCTCACGCCTTTAATCCCAGCACTTGGCAGATTTAATCCAGACACGCGGATTTCTGAGTTCGAGGCCAGCCTGGTCTACAGAGTGAGTTCCAGGACAGCTAGAACTACACAGAGAAACCCTGTCTCAAAACAACAACAACAACAACAACAACAAAAACAAAAAGAAGTTGTTCTTTCCTTTTCTCACACTGACTAAAAGGTATTTTACTGATCTATTTTCATGTTTTTGAAAGCTTCAATTCATTCTCAACTTTAGCCTTTGCCAAATTAATTATTGACTAGGATCCATATCATCATGTGAATTAATGCATATTTCCCATCGGTAGATATCTTGTCTTATTATTTGGATTAATTCATCTTTTCATTCACACAGCAAAGATTTCATACCTACTCAGAATTCCTGTGTGGAAGCAGGTATCTGCTCCATATCCCCACACGATGTATACACACTCATGCACATGTACACACATGCATATGTATATACAAACATACCCAGGTATCTTAGGGTTTTACTGCTGTGAACAGACACCATGGCCAAGGTAAGTCTTATAAAGACAACATTTAATTGGGGCTGGCTTACAGGTTCAGAGGTTCAGTCCATTATTATCAAGGCAAGAACATGGCAGCATCCAGGCAGGCATGGGGCTGGAGGAGCTGAGAGTTCCACATCTTCATCTAAAGGCTGCTAGCAGAATACTGACTTCCAGGCAGCTAGGATGAGGGTCTTAAAGCCCATGCCAACAGTGACACACCTACTCCAACAAGGGCACACCTACTCCAACAAGGCCACACATCCTAATAGTACCTTGCCCTAGGCCAAGTATATACAAACCATCACACCAAGTCTGCAATGAAAAAAATAAAACCTTGTGGTATTTGTATCCTAGTGAAGGAGACAGAAAATCAGCTCAAGAAAAAATAAAAGATGATACAAATTTTTTAAAAAAGGGATGGAAAGAACATGATATTTAAGCAAAAGCCTAAAAGCTTACATAGACTTGTAGAAAAAGTGCCCATTCCAAGAGGATAGTGTGTACAAAGGTCCTGAGGCAGCGGAAGTCTTGGTTGGCACAGTGGGGAACTATAACGAATCCCAAGTGGTTGCAGCAGAAGACAGTAAGGGGTGGGGCCAGAGCTGGTAGGCTCCATAGGTAGAGGTGATGTTCTTTGGGTGATGAAGAGTAATTATGATATCTTCAGCAGGATAGAAAGATACCTGCCCAGCACTGGTAGTGCATTCTTTTTCTTTCAAGCTTGGCTTATGCAGGTTCTTCATGTATTTTTTTGTTGTTAATTATTATTGATTTGTGTGTATGTGTGATGTAGGTTTATATTTTTAAAACCTATTTTTAATAAGGATACTTAAATGCTTTAACCTCCCTTCTAGCCCACCAAAATTTTTCCACTTCAGTGCGGCATATGCCTCTGTGTATATGTGTGTTTGTATTGATGTGATTGCCAACCTGGGTATGTTTGCAGGCTAGAGATTTTCATTGGAGTGTCTTTGTCAATTGGTTTTCACCTTTTTTTTACTTGCTGAATTTTGAGCTTACAATTTTTACAACTAGCCAGAGAATTCTAGAGTTACAGACAATATCACCGTGCTTTGGTATTTTATTTTATTTTATTTTATTTTATTTTATTTTATTTTATTTTATTTTATTTTATTTTATTTTATTTTATGAGGAGACAGAGTTTCACTATGTAGCATGGAACTTGTAGTGTAGAACAGGCTCGCCTTGAAATCACAGAGATACTCTTGGCTTTGCATCCTGAGTCCTGAGATTAAGGGGATGCATCACTGTGCATGGGGATTTAAACTCATGTCCTCATGGTTGCACTTTGTCTAGTGAACCATCTCCCCAGTCTCTTGTTTATAACTTTTAACTTCCTACAACAGGAACATTCAGTTTTTCTTGCCTTTATATTTGAACTGTGACATGGGCTGTTCTTGGGATTTGAACCTGCTGTTCTAGAGGCTGAAACCACACATCAGCTTTCCTGGGCCTTCAGGATTTGAGTCTTCCAGCCTTCCACGAGGAATAATGCATATGCATATTTTATGATACATAATGTACATACTTATATATGTAACAAATATGTATATCTTATGTAAATATATTTATAGATTATACCTATTTATCCTGAGATGCTATTTCTGGAGAACCATGGCTAATACAGCCAGCAGAGGGCAATCTTTTATCAAGCTACACTTGTTTCCCATGTTCCTATGGTTGGAGAGTCTTCAAAAGGGAGAACAATCCTTTTTTTTTTTTTTTGGTTTTTCGAGACAGGGTTTCTCTGTGTAGCCCTGGCTGTCCTGGAACTCACTCTGTAGACCAGGCTAGCCTCGAACTCTCGAACTCAGAAATCTGCCTGCCCCTGCCTCCCAAGTGCTGGGATTAAAGGCATGCGCCACCACCGCCCGGCCGAGAACAATCCTTTTTAAAAAATAAAAATAAAAATTTTAACCTACAGCATATTTTGATCATACTCCTTGATATTACACATGCCCTGGGATGTGGTTGATACACCTAGTGTCATTCCACTGAAGAAAACTGATTTTTCTTCTCCCAGCAGCTATCAGTTACAAATAGATGCTTGGTTAGGGGTGGCACTTTGTGCCTCCTTCCTCTTTCCTATGTTGGGATTCTGTCTAGCTTGAATCTTGTGCATGCTATCATTGTCTCTGTGAGTTCATACACACTGATACTCATGTATCAGTCTCGTTGTGTTTTGATGATGCTGTTTCTTGTAGTCACCAGAGTTATCTACCACCTCAGGCTCATACATTCTTTCTGCCTCCTTATGCACATAGATCTCTGAGCCTTGAGGTGAGGAATTTGATACGGGCATCCCATTTATGATTCAGTAATCCAAAGTTTCCCACACTCTGCACATTCTCCAAGTGTAGATCTCTGTGTTAAATAGCATTTACTGAAAGATGATATTTATCAGATGATGGATAGGCAATGAACTTACCTTTTAGTATAGCAATATGTCATTATCAATTATTTTATTTCTATGTAGCTTTAGTACAATATTAGTATTAGGTTTTCTCCTAAGTGCCTGACTTATCTAGTCTCAGGAGAACAGTCTTTTTAATTCTTTTTTTTTTTTTTTGATGATGAGTGCAACACCAGAGAAAGAGAGTAACATGAAGGGTTATAGACGTAAGTGACATGACGTTAGTCTAAAAAGCATGTCTGCAGTAACTGAGAATTGTGTGCTGTCTGATACATAGCAATTTCAGCTGCTAAAACCAACACTTCCCTACACAGACAGGTTCTCTTCCTGAGACATTTTACAATCAGTAGGATAAGTTTTAGTTCAAAACTTCAGAAGTTCAATGTCTTTAACAGAAGAACAAATGAAATAGGTGAAATGCAGAGGGAAAACAACTTGATTGACAATAAACAAAATGTATTGTGCATAATCTTGCACTTTTATATACAGACCAAGGTCTGAAGGACCATGCCATGCTTTGAACCATAGTATTTTTCTCTACACAGAGAAGGAGCTTAGGAGTAGCCAGACTGACAGTTGACTTTCTCCTTTTATTCTGTTCTGGCATTAATTTTTTTTCCTCCATTTTTTGAGAGTAATTTCTGTGTCTCACACTTTTTATTCTTAGAACAACAACAAAAAAAATCTATTTCTTATAATTGTTAAGATAGTGAAAAGAGTAGATATATTTAAGTCCATTCCATCAAAGACTGTAATTCAGCAAGCATTTAGCTAATCATACCTAAGACATGAGTGTCTGTAAACCTTAGCTGTCTAATACCATTGTGAGATTAAATTTCTTGCAACAAGGATATGTCCATGTATGATTTCCATGTCTTTAGAATGTTGTTAGGTACCACTTTACATGTTCTAGGAAAGGTGTAATTTTTAAAAAGTATATACATATATGTGCATATATACATATATACATATGAGTAGCCACAGAGGCCAGAAGACAGGTCAGATACCCTGGAACTGGAGTTATAGGTGGTTCCAAACCATAAGATATGAATCACTAGATGTAGTGCTGGTAACCAAACTCAGATCCTGTACAAGAATAGCAAGTGTTTAAAAACACTGAGCCATTATGTCTCCAGTCCCAGATGGATATAACTTTTTAAAAAGAAAATAACTGTTATTAATTTACAATAACTAAAACTGCTTGAGGGAATATAAAATGGCATGGTATTGCCTCTGACATGTACACTTCCAAGTATAAAACGAAAATAATCAAAAGCAGGTTTTCAAAGAGATTTGTATATACATGTTCCTAGTACATTACTCACACTAAAGCTGCAAGCAAGTCAAGCATCTGTTGATAGAATGAATGACGTAATGTATCTATCCATACAATGACATATTGTTCATCCATAGAAGGTACAAAATAATTTTTTAAAAGTAATTTTATTGGCATATATTGATTGTACATGTCCTGGATTTCACACTTCCTGTTGGAAACATTTGTTCCTCTATATGTTTTCTTGCTATTTCCTTTTAAAAAATTATATCCATCTGAGACTGGAAAGATAATGACTCAGTGTTTTAAATGCTTGCTGCTAATGACATAGCTTTGTTTTTTATGACTGAAAATTGTCTCTATATATGTACATTTCTCTCTATATAATATATATTGTGATACATCTATTTAGTGTCATGCCAGTTCTTGCATGGATAATGAAAACCCTATGCTTATTGAGCAAATCCAGACACTGATGACAAATATATTATCATTACACTTACACATGGTATATACTACAGGCAAATGCATACAGATAGTAAATAAGAGATTATCACAGACTAGAGAAAAGGGAAGAGAATTGCTATTAAATGTGTATAGAGTTTTTGTTGGAAATAACAAAGTTTTGGGTAAATATACTGGTAATGGTTATCAGTACATTGTGAATGTATTTAGTGTTAATGAATTACATAGAAGTAATTAAAATGATAAACGTTCCAGAATATAATTCCAGAATAAATATGAAAAATATTCTTAACAGAAGGTATACTATGGTATTAGATCTAGTTTAAGCTCTTGAAAAAGGGGATGGTATGTTTAGGTGAAAGAGTAAATGCTGTGGAAGTTCTAGTGCCTATGATAAGATATAAAGGCACATGGTTCCTGTCATTTAGTTATGGAAAATTGTGAGCACAAGGCTTGGATTTATCCATGCTTGATACTTCAACTTTGGTGCCTAACACAGTATCTGTCATTCTTTGAGTACTTGATAGGTATGTGCTGGATGATTAAATGAATAAATAAAATCTGTAATTTCCTAATCTACTTAAATAAGTGATTGTATTGTTTGTGCTACAGACCCTTCGTGGAGTCTGGTGGATGGTAATATGAGTGCCCATGTCCACTGGCATACAGTGTGACACAAAATAGAGGTGAAAGGACATAGGATAGTAGCTAGTGGCCAGACAAGATGATACTCAAGATGGGAGTAGAAAAAATGGATGGGAGAAACTTGTGAATGTTTGAAAATTACAGGGAAATAAGCATAGTATATAGACCCAAGAACAAGTAAATGGACTGTTGGACAAACAGCTACCCTGAAAACAGACTCATGCATATGGCAATTTGGCTTAGCTGGTAAGAAGAATTGCTAGGAAATGGACTGTTTCTGATACAGACATGTTTGCATCAATGTGTGGGAGCATCATTGTGTCAGGAGCCATAATGGGACAAGTTAATAATAAGCAGGTGATCATTCTGAAATGGTTGCCTCAAATTATTATATAATCTGTGACAAGTGCGTCTTCATCCAGCAAGGCTGTGAGGGACTTATTTTAGGAAAGATTCCTGCTATTAATACACTTTTCCTATTATTATTATTATTTAAACATATGCAACAATCACTAAGCAATAGCACACCCCTTTGGAGCAGATCTCTGCAGATCCACAAAGATGTACTGTCTTGTAGTGATGCTATATAGACAAATAGATGACTTCTTAAATCTTAATGATGATCCTATAAGAATTCCTAAAATTATACCAATGATTATTTAGCTCTTTTTATAGTGGGACTGGTATTACATCCCTTTCTGATAGTCAAGGCTGCAATGAGAACTCTGCCAGTCTCCCAAGTGTCATCAGTTAACAGCCCTTAGATAGTAACCAGACTTTCTCCTGCTCATAGCACATTCCAAGAGATTTTAAAACAATTAACCAAAGGTCACTAAAAGGGAACTCATGATTTATTATAGGTACAGGGACAGAAGAGAAAATGTTGCCTGGGTTTATCTATACAAAACTTCACTAATTTCTTAGTTATAGTTTTAAACCTTCAGTGAACCTGTGGAGCTAGACAGGTGATGAATGTTTAGCCAGATAATTACTCCTAATGGATATGCATGTAAACATTCTGTGTTGTAAACTTCTATTTCAATTTATGATTTGAATTTTGGTGTGAACTTGTGATGAACTTTGTAACATGTGACCATGTACTCTGTAAGATGTATAAGTACTGAGGACAAAGAGAAGAGAGTGAGTTAGACATAAAATCGAGTTAGATATAGAGTTAGAATATAGAATATAGAATAGAAGATAGAATAGAGATAGGATAGAGTTTTTCCCTTTTCCCAGATAGAATAGAAGTTTAACCTTTTCCCCACTTAGGACCTTTCCTCTTTTCCCCTTAGATAGTTTTCATAGGGAACTTTTAACAACTTAGTAATAAGTTGTTAACCACATCTCTAAGTGTCTTTTCTTCCTGCAACTTCAGACTAGCAGTTAGAGCCCACTAGCTTCTGCTGAGAGAGTACAAAGGCTATTTGCTTAATCCTCTGCTGTTTTCTGGGCTGAAGTGCTAAGTGACAGAAACTGCGGTTTCTGGCTTCAGAGGATACCAGAGGGCAGGTCAGCTACAGTGGTGTAGTAAGTAAACTTTAGTAACATAGATAAGTAAGATTTTATTATACAGCAACCCTAAATATCTCGTAAGACCAAAGTCTTGCCACAAATCTTGTAAGGCCCAAGGCCTTACCCCAAATCTCTCTTACCCCCTGCCGATGCTCTTCCATTCCCATCCCCCTCCGGTTGCCTCAAGAAGAATCAACAACGAGGAGAAAAAAGAAGACTTCTTCTCTTCCCACCTACCAAGCCAGGGCTGCCACCCCCATCATTGGATCCAGGTTGGACAGTCATCCCATCTTGGGCTAGGGGTGTAAAGCAAAAAGACATTTTTAGAAATTGTAGCCACATGGAAAAAAATGTGTGAATGATATGCCTCAGGGAAGGCCCCAAGCCCACAGTGAAACAAGAGAGGGATGTATCTTGAAAATAACTGCAGATTTTCCAAATTGGATGAGCTGGGGGTATAGCCTCACCAAGGCTAAGCAAGTTGTACCCATAGACTTGAAGTAAGACTAAACCAGATTCCAGACTTGCTGTGACTGCCATAGAGCCTGTATCTATTTTACCCCTCAGAACTTCAGGTCCCTGTGAAACAGCCATAACTTTTACTTCCTAGGTACAAAGTAAGGGAAGGTTTTTATAGTGGTCTTCCAAAATAAGGCAATGCAGACTCGGTCATATAAACAGCTGTGGTTCAAGGCACAGCTATCTATTGAGTCACAGTTTTAGAGGCCAGAAGTCCAATATCAAAGTGTGGACAGAGTCTCTTTTGCATGCAGTTAGCTTAATTCATTCTATCTGTCTCTCTCTCTGTGTGTGTGTGTGTGTGTGTCTGTGTCTGTATCTATCTGTATCATCTGTGTTTCTATCTCCTAAGGAAACAAGTCACAATGCATTAGAGTCTTCCACACAAACCTTACTCTTGGTTGCCTCATTAGAAGGAAAATTACATTCTGTAGTACTGGGTATTAGGACTTCAGGATATGGAATTAGGAGAGAGAAAAATTCAGTCCTTATAAGTATCACCTTAGGGTCTGACATGAACTCACTGAATGTGTGTAGAGTGTTAGATGAGGCTTTTGATTAAGGAACAGAGATAGAAACTAGCTACTTTAGACAGAATCTAAGGCAAGAGGAAGCAGTTTCTGAGAGGTAGGAGGAGCCAAGGGGATCAATATAGAGACAGAGTAGGCATTTTCTTAATTCTGTCTAATTTTTTTATGTGAGACAGAAACTCTCCAAAATCTTGTTTCTTCTACTTTTGGGTTGAATCCCCAGAACAGGTGAGAGGACTGTGCTTTCTACAACCCCTAATTTTCTGCTGTGAGCATCCCAGGAGGGTCTTCTCACACTGATGCCTCTTTGGATAAAACTCTGGCTACTGATGCCTGAAGATAGTTAAGGAAAATCTATTGGCTCTGAAAGGGGGCTGACATGTGAACTTAAGCTCATCAAACCTGTTCCTCTATAGTTCAGTTTTTCTCCTTTGTAAAATGGCAGTTTTAGGATTTATACGTAATTTGTGGGGCCCACTGTAAAACAAAAAGACATTATGTCCCCCACTTTTAGAAAGCCCTTACTGTAATGGGTTTCCATATGGGTTTAAATATGTGTTCAGTATTACATTTTCCTCTTTTTTTTTTCTTGAAAAATGTTAAGGTGTTGGGAAGATGATGATTCAGTGGGTAAAATGCCTGCTGCACAAACATGAGGTTCTGAGTTTCTGAGTTTAGATCCTCAGAACCCACATAAAATCAGGGTATGGGTAGTGTGTACCTACGACTCCAGCACTGGATGGGGGAAATAGAGCCAGTTGGATCCTGAGAGCTCAATGGCAGTTAACACAGCTAATTGGTGAGATTCTGACTCAAAAGTGATAGACAGTTGATGGTGACCTCTGGCCTCTGCACACAGAGATACATATACACATGAACTTGTATGTTTGTAACATACACAAACAACTAAACAATGTTATTAAGCCCTTTAAGTCAGTGACAGCTGAGTCTTAAAACTAAGTTTGTAGAGTCCATGTGTGACTGCCTAGACTAAATAACCAAGAAACCAGCCTAGCTTCCAGCCATCTCCCTTCTCTTGAGATTGGACAGGTGTGCACTGTGCAATTATCCCAGAAAATGTGCTTAATGAACAGTTAAATGCTGTGCTACAAAACTGAATTAATTTCCAAAATGTAATGTCTTCCACTTCTAGGCATCTGTTGGGCACACTTAGATTTGATAGTTTGCACACCAATATCACTCCTCAGCACCTACTCAGGATCCCCTTGCCCGCTGTGTATCCCCTTCCCTTTTCGCTTCACTTGGCCTTGCGTACACTGAAAGCATCAGAATCAGAAGAGTAAACATCAGTCCCCAGGGAGCTGAGACTCATAGTTGAGCTCACATTTATGTGCTAGAGCTAAAGCACTTTTGTTCTTTGGTAGCCGGGGAAATCCCTGTGTTCCCTAGCAACAAGACCCATTTGGAGTCGTTACTAGGGAAACCCTGGATTTCCATAGTTACTGAGAGCTCATGCAGCATCTTTTCTATAGCTGAACATATCTGGTATCAGTAGAAGAGGGGGAAAGGAGCTGATCTGCCGCTACCAAAGGGGGTAGGGCTGCTTTCACTGTATCTTATGACTCTGCACAGAGGGGCAAACAAATGAGCAGGACCTGCAAGAATTATGAATCAGTAGTGCTACCCTCACCACACAGAAACCTCTAAGCAATGAGTGATCAATTTTGAATGATATAATCTCCTGGGTTTCCATGGTCCTTAGTGTACACAACACAGAAATCACTGAATGCATTGTATCTACTTGTCTATGTTTCCTCCTACTCTGAGAAGGCACCAAATCTTCTCTTTGGTTGTCTGGGAAAAGAGGAACATTTCTGAATGCATGAAATAAAATAGGTACATTTTAAAAGGAAATAATTTTAATTGAAATACAACTACTAAAATATTTTTACAGCATGATTTTGTCATAAAACATATGTCTCTTCATTAATTCATCAAATAATAAAATAGAATAGCAGGTCTAATTACGGTAATTTCAAAGTACTGACAAGTATAAAGGATATTTGGAAAGAGTTGCTTCTATGACTACTGTTATCTGATGATACTAGGTATTTCTCTTGGTGATAAAATTTTGATTATTATCTTGTAGCTTACTGTTTGCACCCTTTATTGCTAAAGCTAAATTTCAGTTAGAGGTTGTTAAGAGAAAAAATATACTCTCCTGTTGGGAACTGACTCCTAGCCGAAAGCAGCTATCATCTTTGCAGCCATCTCAGGCCATATACCCTGACAAGAAACTTGTTTTCAACAGCCCACAACAGCTGAGCACACTCTGATAAACATCTTGTTTTTCTCACATACCTTGTTTTGTTGTTTAGTGCCCCCAGCTGGAAGGCACATGTGGTAAAGTGTCTTCAGCTGTGTTCCCCTGCTTATGCTTATGTATACCCAGGATTTCCTTTCAATAAAGGGGACTTGAACAGACTCTCTGTCTTGTCTCCATTCTTCATGTCTCTTGCCCCTCCGTCCCCACTCTCTCTCTTGCTAGACCCTGACCAGCGGACCAGAGCAGCAGCTCAGGCCGTTACAGAGTGGCCCCCAAATATGGGGCAGAACGGGCCGTTACACTCTCCCAAATTTAATTCCACAGACTCTCTAAACTTTATGGATATTGTGGACTGTGGGCTTGAACACAGACAGAGTCACATGTAGTTGTAACATCTTTCAAGAGCTGAACTATTTAAGTAATGCTGAGAACAGCTGAATATACATAAGTCAAAGAACCATGCTGGAGCCTCACTATATACCATGTATATAAATTAACTTAAAATGAATCAAAGACTTAAATTATGGAACAGAGCTATGAAGCATATAGAGAAAATGGGAGAAAAGAGCTTCATGACATTAGATATGATAGCTTTTTAAAATATGGCAACAGAACATACACACGACTGAAGAACAATTAGATAAATAAGGCTACTTCAAAAGTAAAACATACCTACATATTAAAGGAAACAATCATTAGCATAAAATGACAATCCATGAAATGACAGAAAGTATTTGTAGTTAATATATCTGATAATATTTCTGTTATCGACTATACACAAATAACTTTTACAACTGGACAGCAATCATTTTCTATGTTAAAAAAAATAGACAGATGAGGTGCTAAAGAGATGCAGTTAAAAGGACACATTGCTCTTTTAGAAGATCTGAATTTGTTTCCCAATATCCATATGGCAGCTCACAACCATCTGTTAACACATGTGCCAGGGCATCCAATCCCCTCGTCTGGCCCTGTACGCATGCGCACTTACACAGAGGTAAAACATTAGTACACATAAATTAAAAATAAATTAAAATAGATAGATGATTTAAGTAGCTATTTCTCCAAAGAACATATACCATAACATTTTATTCAGCCACAAAGAAAAATGGAATTATGTTATTTGCTGGAAAACTGGTGTGACTGAAGATATTGATATTGAGTAAACTAAGCCAAACTCAGAAAAGCATATATTTCATGCCTTTTTCTCATTTACATATTAAGAGACTAGTGGGAGGGGAAAGAGGGGGAATAAATATAGACAAAGTTAGATATACTTGAAATTGTCTTTATGAAACCCAGCATTGTGTATAATAAATTAGATTCCTGAGACTCACATGATGGAAGGAGAGAACAGACTCTAATAAATTGTGTTCTGATCTACATGTGTATCCCTACTCACACATAAATAGCATAAAAAGTTTAAAGTAAATGTATAACAAATAACACACACAATGTCTAATAAGATGCTCAACATCATCAGCCAATCAGAATCACTATGAGATTCCACATTATATCAATCATAATGGCACCATTAAAAAATAAAAAATATCAAGTGTTGCTAAGAATCTGGAGAAGCTGAGACCTTTATACAATGCTTCTGGGGTTCCAAAAAGGTGTAATCTCCATGAAAGACAGTATGGGGATCCCTCAAAAAATTAAAAGTACAATTATAAGATTCATCAGTCTTACTCATGTATACTTATTCAAACGATTTGAATTCAGATCATAGTGACACTTTTTACTGAAGGTTTTTTCAAAACCTACTTTAATAAGGGTTCTTAAACGCTTAGACCTCCCTTCTAGTCCCCTGTCCAAAGGTAGGAGAAAAGATGGTAAATCGGACAAGGGGATATGGACCTGTTTAGAAGTAGTTCTTTGGAGCAATTCCAATCTCTGTTGTCAGGATACAAGCAGTCCAGTTCAGTAGTGTCAGGATACCAAACATGAATCAGTAGCAGTGGAACAATCCAGCAGAAACCATCAGTCCTCCACCAAGTTGGCACAAGTCAGTGGGAGCAACCAGGACCAGGGCACAAAAGAGGTTCTCTGCCATGCTTCTCTCAAGGAAGCAAAGACTCGAGACTAATAAAGCATTACAAGGCTAGCTATGCAAGTGGACTGTCACTGTTGAATCCTACTTATACTCTCTTCAAACATCATGTATCCTCTCATGGGTCTTGCCTCAGCAAAACATCACATGACACAACCAGAAATTTCCACTTCATTTTACATCCTTATTTTTTCTGCATTATTCACAATAACCAGGAGGTGGAAATAATGAGCCAAATGTTCATCAGAAGATGAAGATCTGAACAAAATATGATGTATACACATGAAAATATATTATTTGACTACAAGAAGGGATATATGACAAATATTACAACATGGTTGAAGACATTTCCCCTAAGTGAACTAATCAAACTACTACTAAAGAGTAATGATAAAGATGAAGAGGCATACATGAGGCAAGGAAGCAAGCAATATTTTGGCTTGAAAATGCCTTGTTATGGGAGATGGGAATAGCCAGCCACTTTTAGATTTAAGGTCCACTCCATGAGATGTTAACTCATACCTGATACTACTAAATGGCTAAGAATCTGAGACTAGTTAGGTGACAGGCTTAGGGGAAAATCAAATACTATTATCCTGCTAAAGGAACATAGGAATAAAATGACTCCAAATTATATACTGCTATATCTACAGAGCATTGCATCACTTGACCCTCATCAGAAAAGCTTCTCCTTGCAGTAGATGGGATTTAACAGAGACCCACAACTGGACAACGTGCATAGAGTTAAGAGGCTTTGGAGCACTCAGTTCTAAATGGGATGTTTTTATCAAAACCCAACTCTCAGGTCTCTAGGATCTATGTGGAAGAGGAGAATTTGTTCTGCGTTTTCTAGAATATTCTATAATTAAAATAAAAATATTCCAATATTGTTGTAATTTATTCATTGTGTTTAATGTTTCAGTGTTTTATTTTTGAATTACATTTCATTGGGTAGATTTATTTAAACATTTACATGTAAGGACATACTGGGTTTATTTCCATTTGGAATGTTATGACCTTGTGGTGATTTGAATAATAATGGTCCTCATATATTTGAATGCTTAGTCCCTAAGGAGTAGAACTGTTTGAAAGGATAAGAAAGATGAGGAGGTGTGACCTTGTTGGAGGAAGTGTGTCACTGGGGGTGGGCTTTGAGGTTTCAAAACCCCTGCCAGGCCCAGAGTCTCTCTTTGTCTCTCTGTCTCATTGTCACTCTGCCATGATGATAATGCTTTCCTTCAAGAGTTGTCTTAGTCATGGTGTCCCTTCATAGCAACAGAACCGTGACTAAGAACTTGGTACCAGGGAATGGGGTGTTACTGGGACTACCCTGGCCATGCTGCTTGTTAGTGGAATGTGGATTTTGGAACTTCTGATTAGGACAGCAGTTGAATGTTTTTAGTGGGGCTTACTGGGCCATATCACTAAGTGTTGGAAGACCGTGTTGCTGAGAGCAATGTAAATTATGATGACCAGGTTCAAGAGGTTTCAGAGGAGAAGAACAATAGTAAGTGGCCTAGAGATCTTTTTTATGATATTTTGGTGAGGAATGTTGCTTCTTTCTGCTCTTGTCCAAAAAATCTGCCTGATGCTAATTAATGAGTTTTGGATTAATGGTGTTGGATTTCAGTCTTGATTTGGTCCAGTATTTCCTCACTGTGCTCCCTTTCCTCCCTATGGGGACTAGGGAGTAGAATGTGATGGTTTGAAAATAATGGACCCAGATGCTCATATATTTGAATGTCTAGTCACCCAGGAGTGGAACTGTTTTAAAGAATTAGAAAGATTAGGAGGTATGGCCTTGTTGGAGGAAGTATGTCACTGGGAGTGGGCTTTGAGATTTTAAATGCCCAAGCCAATTCCAGAATCTCTTTCTTCATGTAATCTGTGGATCCAGATGAAGAACTCTCAGCTACTTCTCCAGCTGAGAAGCAGACCATGTCTACTTAGGTGCTGCCATGTTTCCCACCATGATGAGAATGAATTAAGCTCCTGAAACTGTAAGCAAGCTCCCAATTAAATGCTTAAAAAAAAAGAGTTGCCTTGGTCATGGTGTCTCTTCACAGCAATAGAATAGTTGCTAAGACAATCCTGCTGTAAACATCTTATAAAATATTTTATGCAAATATCTCTGCAGCTTATGTCCTCTTTTATTTTGGAAAGCAGACATTCTGAGATGCATGATTCATGTTTATTTTTCATCTCCATTTAAAAGGTATCTGTCTTTAGTTAGGTACACAAGAGATTTGTTTGCAGGAAGATTATTGGAAGCATTTTGGGAATGCTATACATGAGGGAGTACAGTCAGTAGAAAGTACAGGGAGAGTTGAACTATGACTCAGTCACCATAGTGAAACAGTTTTGCTATTTGAGGTTTCAGAAGCTCAAGCTGGCTTGCCTGTGAATCCAGATTATAGAACTCTTCAGCACTATGCCTGCCTACATAGTGCCATGCTTCCCACCATGAGTAATGGACTGAACCTCTGAACTGTAAGCCATCCTCAATTGCCTTGTTCATGGTGTCTCTTCATAGCAATAAAATCATGTCTTAGCCAACAACTTTGGGTTAATTTAAATCCTTCAATTAAAAAGGCAAAATTTGAGGCTATATCTGTGGCTCAGTGATATATCATTTGCCTAGCAAGCATGAGGCATCGTGTTCAATTCTTAGTACTGCCAAAATAAAATGTAGAAGTTAGTCATATTTGAAAAAAGACTGTTCTACTTAAAATTTTCCATAAAACATAACTTTAAGAAGAAATGCCTGTATGAGAAATATAAGATTACATGGCTAGAGAAATAGCTCATTGGTTAAGAGCACTTGATGTTTTTGGAGAGAACCCAGGTTTGGTTGCTAGCACCCACATGTTAGCTCACAATCATTGGTAACTCTAGTTCCACAGCATCTGTTGTTCTCTTCTGACCTCTATGAGCACCAGGCATGCATATGGTGCACATACATACATGAAGGCAAACATTAATATCCATAAAATAAAATAACTGTGAAAAGAAATATAAGAATACTTATTGATATATCAGAGATTATCTGTATTATAATTAGATACAGTAAATTTCAGACAAATGCTACAAATGATTAAATATAGCTCATGATAAAGAGGTCAATCTTCTTAGAAGGTATACTAATCCTTAATAATAACATTTCAAAATAAGTGAGGCAAAGTTTCATAGGACAAATAGAAAAATCTAACCTTGTATTTGCACTCTTTGTACCTCCTTTCAATAATCAATAGAAATAGTCTACAAATATCAATAAAGATATGAAGACTTGAAAAACTGTTATCTACCAACATGCTATAATATAACTAGAGAACACTAAGACAATTGAATTGGTAGTCAAAAATCTCTTTACCAATAAACTTCCAGTAACACACAGTTTCAGTGAAAAAGTCTATCAAGTATTAAAGGAAGAAATGCAACTCTATACAAAATTTCCCAGAAAACCAAAGAGGATTGAATACTTTTCAAATCATTTCATAGGACGCTTATTTCTCTGATCTAAGAAGCAGCTAAAGATGACACAAATATAAAAAGAAAACCCATGAGACCAGTATCTCTCATGAACTTAGACATAAACCCTACCAAGAAAATATTAATGGAACTACAAAAAGTATAAAAATAATTATTCTTCATGACTAAGTAGGCTTTATCTAGATATGTAAATTTGTTCTATATTTGAGAAACCACTGTAATCCCTTAAGTTATCAAACAGAAGAAAAAAATCATATGATGATATTAATTTGCAGAACAAAAGCATCTGAAAAAAATTAACAGCTATTTACGATAAAAAAAACAAAAAACAAAAAATAAAAAAACAACTTTCCCCAGTTGGTAATAGAAGGCATTATTACTGTTAGTATAAGTCTGAACCCGGTGACGTCATATTCAGGGGCCTGTGACTCCTACGTTGCTGGGACAACCACTCCCAGAATTCACCTACCTGACTCACCTACACCTGGGAAATTACACACGTCATCACCCACTTAAATAGTTGGGACCACCCCCAACCTCTCTCTCTCTCTTCGTCTTCTCTTCACTCGCCATCTTCCCGTTCCTCTCTCCCACTCCCTTCCCCAAATAAACCCCTTCCCTTGGAACCGGATCGGATCGGCTTTGGTGTTGTCTGTCCAAACTGCGCTCGAATCCTAACAATTACAACTTCACATTACATCATACTTGAAGGTGAAAGACAGTGTTTAGTCTTTTCAGATTAACAAGCAAAGGATGCCTGCTCTCAACTTTCCCTGATGCATAGCACTGTAAGTTCTATCTACAGCAAATAGACAAAGAATCCACAGACAGCAAGTAAGTGTATGAAAAGACATTCCACATCACCAACCATCATGGAATGCAAGTTAAAACCACAATAAGATGTTTCTATTTGCCTACCATAACAATGACAATAAAAATTAGTGACACAAATGCTGGCCAGGATGTGGAAGAATTTCAATGCTTATGTTTTAATGTCAAGACTATAAATAGTATGGTTAGTGTCTTAATCTATTGTTGTGAAGGGATAACATAGCCAGGACAACTCTTACAAGAACAACATTTAATTGGGGCTGGCTTACAGTTTCAGAGGTTCAGTCCATTATCATCATGGCATGGAGCATGACAGCATCCAGGCAGGTGTGGTGCTGGAGAAGTAGATGAGAGTTCTACATCTGGACTTACAGACAGGAAGAGTAAGACATTGAGACTGGCCTGGGCTTTTTAAACCCCAAAGCTTACCTCCGGTGATGTACTTCAATAACACTTCCAAACCCTTTCAAATAATGCCATTCCCTAAGCATTCAAATATATAAACCTATGGGGGCCATTTTTATTTTATCTTTTATTGGATATTTTATTTACATTTCAGATGTTATCTCCCTTCCCCATTTCCCCCTACCCAGAAACCCCCTATCCCATCCCCCTCCTGCTTCTATGAGGATGTGCCCCCACCCAACCACCCACTCCCACCTCCCCACCCTTGAATTCCCCCACACTGGGGCATCCAGCCATCATTGGACCCAGGGCTTCCTTTTCCCACCTATGCCTGACACTGTCATCCTCCCTACATATACAGCTAGAGACATGGGTCCCTCCCTATGTGCTCCCAGGCTGGTGGTTTAGACCCTGGGAGCTCTGGTTGGTTGGTATTGTTGCTCTCCTCATGGGGCCACAAACCCCTTGAGCTCCTTCAGTCCTCTCTCTAACTCTTCCATTGGGAACCCCATGATCAGTTCAATAGTTAGCTGTGAGCATCTGCCTCTGAATATGTCAGACTCTGGCAGACCTCTAAGTAGACAGCTATATCAGGCTCCTGTCAGCATTCATTTTCTGACATCCATATCAGCATCTACTTTTGGTGACTGCACATGGGATGGATACCTAGGTGGAGCAGTCTCCGGACGGCACCTCCTTCAGTTTCTGCTCCACACTTTGTCTCCATATTTGCTCCCATGAGTATTTTGTTACTCCTTCTAAGAAGGACTGAAGCACCCACACTTTGGTCTTCCTTTTTCTTGAGCTTCATGTGGTCTGTGAATTGTATCTTGGGTATTGTGAGCTTTTGGGCTAATATTCACTTATCAGTGAATGCATACCATGTATGTTCTTTTGTGATTGGGTTACCTCACTCAGGATGATATTTTCTAGTTCCATTCATTTGCCTAAGAATTTCATGAAGTCATTGTTTTTAATAGCTGAGTAGTATCCCATTGTGTAAATGTACCACATTTCCTGTATCCATTCCTCTGTTGAAGGATATCTGGGTTCTTTCCAGTATGGGGGCCATTTTTAAAAATTATTTTATTTATATTCTAGCCATTGCTCTTCTCCTGCTAGTACCCCCTCCCACAGTTCCTCATTGCACTCCTCTTTCCCCTTACCTCCAAGAGGGCCCCTCACCAGGCCTCTCCTTTCGCTGGGGACTCAAGTCTATCAAGGATTTGGAACACCAGGGTAGACCAGGCAGTCCTCTGCTATATATATGTGCTGGGAGCCTTGAACCAGCCCGTGTATGCTGCCTGGTTGGTGGCTCTCCCTAGGGTCTGGGTTAGTTGAGACTGCTGCTTTTCCTATGGGATTGTCCTCCCCTTCAGCTTCTTCAATCCTTGAAATTCAAACATAGGGGTCCTGGACTTCAGTCTAATGATTGAGTGTAAGTATCTGCATTTGTCTCAGTCAGCTGCTGGTAGGGCCTCTCAGAGGACAGCTATGCTAGGCTCCTGTCTTCAGTCTCTTCTCCATTTTTGTCCTTTCAGTTCTTTTAGGCAGGAACAGTTCTAGGTCAGGAATTTTGACTGCAGGTTGGTAACCCCATCCCTCCACTTGATGCCCTGTCTATCTACTGGAGGTGGACTCTTCGAGTTCCCTCTCCCCACTGTTGGGCATTTTGGCTAAGGCCACCCCTATTGAGTCCTGAGAGTCTCTCACCTCCTGGGTCTCTGGTACTTTCTAGAGGGCCGCTCCACCTCCCACTTTCCAAGGCTGCATGTTCATTCTCCTGGCCCTCTGGGCTTCTCACCTGTCTTACTCCCCTCTATGTCTTGATCCTGCTCCCCTTCCCCCTCCCCCTCCCTCTCCCACCCAGGTCCTTTCCCTCCCTCTGTCTCCCATGGTTATTCTCTTCTATGTGGCCATTCTTATTCAAATCATCACCAGTCATTCTGAAGAAGAATATGGTACTTCCTATTAACACTACATATACATTAGCATATAACTCTGAAATTGAGTTGGTGGATATTTATCTCAGAGAAATAAAACCTTAAGAGGCGTTGTTTTCCATCTCTTAAAGCTTTCAATTGACTGCATGAGAGTGATCCAATTATGAGTGATCTGCTTTACCTGATTTAAACATTAATCATAGCTACAAAATACATTCACATTTTCAGGTCACACCTATCAGTTTACCCTTTATATACACATAGAAGGAGAAATGCCAAGATGTTTTCTCTTTTATGGGTCAAGATATTAAGGCAAAATTGGTTTTCAGTAGCATGTTCTGACAAGGTATAATATAATGATATCCCATATCTGGTTCATTGTAGACCTAGCATTCAAAACCCCAATTCCATAGAATCCACTTCTTAACTTTTCTACACACTCACTCCCCCCAATCCTTGCCATAAGTGTTTGGGTTTATTTTCATTATCATTGACCACTTGCTATAAAAATCATTTCTTTGTGGTTGGCCACTGTACAGTGTGGGGAAAATTTAAAAAGGCCGCCATGGCGGCGCAAGCTTGTGCCGCCATGGCGGGTCCCACATCAGGGAAGAAGATCCTATGGTTCCAGCGGCCTGAGGGCCTTGGCGGCGGCAGGCCCCAGTAACACGAGGAAATTGTAAGTTAGACAAAGGTGAAGGGGTGCAGATGGAGTCTCAGACCCTCTGCTAACAGGCAAGCCAGCTGGGGTATAGCTGGTCATAAATGACTTAGAAGGGGGCTAGTGGGGAAGGGGCAAACTGAGAGCCAGCTCTGTTTTTACAGGCAAGTCAGCTGGGCTGTAACCAGCCGGCCGCAAATGGCGGGGAGTGGGGGAATTTTAGCGCAAAAAGTTAACTCCTGGGGGAGGGGCAAACCTCTTGGCAGGCAGAGCACGAGAGATTTCTTGGGGGGAGGGGTAAAGAATGGCGATTAAGGGGTCTCTGCCATTTTGTAGTGAACACATGGAGAAGAGGGAGAGAGAGAGATCTAGTCTTTTGAGCCAGGCAGGAGCTAGTGGTAGTTAAGATTCAGAGAGAAAACGTTGGCCCAAAACACGTGGAGAGAGAAAGAGGGAGAAAGGATAGAGAGAGAGCCGTCTAGTCTTAGGGACTAGGCTGGAGTTACTCACGGTTTCATGGAGAGGGTCTTGGCAGGCGCCAGCGGGGGGTACTCTTGGAGCTGGCTTTGTCTGAATCCTCTACCATCTGTAGGGAATGATGTAGGCCCATATGTGGGCACTCGCAGGCGTGAATCTCTGTTGTGTTGTGTGTCCGTGTGTCTGCCTTGACGCAGTAGGCCAGCAGGGCAGGAGCACACGGGATCTTGGCTGAGTTTATTCCCTGCGACACCAGGCGAGCTCGGCGGGGCCCCGCCCAGCATGGGGAATTTTCACTCAGGTTTCACGGGGATGCAGAGCTCTTGGGGCATGTGGGCTCATGTCGGACAACCCACTGCCGAGAAAATGAAAGGGGTTGGGGATCCCCTGTGCTCTGGGGCAGCCAGGGATCGATTGGTCTCAAGCCCTTGGCTCAGAGGGCTGAGAAGTGGGGCATGTGGGCTCACGTCGGACAGCTCACAGCCGAGAAGAGGGATAGGGGAAGAAGAAAGAGACCTAGCAGCACCCGTGGGAGACTGTACTTGCTTAGCAGACTCGGCGGCCTGGCCAGCTTGCTTGGAGATGTGGGTCCTCGTGGCTGGAACGCAGAGATCTTCTAAGTGAGAGATTAAGCAGCTGTAGCTTTAGTCAGCATGGGAGAAGCGCGGAATCTTCACTGAGTCGATTCCTCACAGCACTGGACAAGTAGGGCGGGAAGCTCGGCTGTATTCTGTAGCAGACTGGGGTGGCCCAGTCCTTGAAGTCCGTGGGTGTCTGTGCCCCATGTTGATGCGCCAAGTGTCGGGAAAATTTAAAAAGGCCTCCACAGCGGCGCAAGCTTGCGCCACCGTGGCGGGTCCCACATCAGGGAGGAAGATCTTATGGTTCCAGCGGCCTGAGGGCCTTGGCGGCGGCAGGCCCCAGTAACACGAGGAAGTCCTTGGTTCCAAAAAGATTTATTGTCATGACGGATAATAGATGGATCTAGGCGTACCCCCCCCCAAACTCAGGGCAGTCCCGAGTTATATAGGGAGGGAGAAAGGGGGAGGATTGGGGGAGGATCTGGGGGAGGAATGTTTAATTTGCTCTGCCCTCTGGCCTTCATTAGTATGTAAATCTCTAGGGCCTGAGGCCTATAGCCTGGCCTATGTGACTCTATGGAGATGTGACTGCTTTTCAGGACACAGTACAGCACTCAGGGCTCTGGACATTTGTAGATGGTTTGGAGGTCTCCTACTTTGCTCTTACATTACTTGCTGTTCAGGCCATCCTCCAGAGAATGGAGCTCTACCTTGGTCAGCCATGGCTTATCTTCATTCTGCTTTTCAGCTGCTGATTGTGGGCAGATGGTATTGGCCCTCTCCCTTTCTTAAGATTAAGAGGAGGGGTTCTGAGTTCTAAGGATTTCCTCTTCAAACTCCCCTGATGGTTTCTGTTTCCCCTGATGGTGTTATGAGCATCTGGAAGGATAACAGGAAGAATTTTGATTAGTTTGCAGAAAAAGGGTGGAGGAAGGATTAAAAACTGGAGATTTATAGAAGGTGTATGGCCTGAGGTGTGTGTTCCAGGAGAGGAGTATCAGGCCAAGGAATCAGGGAGAATAGGAGGAGGGCTTTGGATGTCTCAGCTCACCTTGATATTGTCCCTGGAGCTGGGTTGGGAGGAGGAGCTTTCATTTTCTTCCATCTTTCTGTGTTTGAGGTCACTTGTTGAGTTTCAGTAGTATGTGTTGGTGGGTTTTTTTGCTCATATTCTCCATCTACACTGCTTAAGATTCTGTTCCAGGTCTCCTGCCTTCTCTCTTTATCTATCTCTCTATCTCTCTATCTATCTCTCTACACTGGGTAGGGGAGGCCACTCCTTTAGGCTTTGTTTGATCAGCAGCCATGCACCTAGCCACAAGGGTAGGGGGGACTTAGATTATCACTGAATCTGGGGTTGGGGGAGAGGGAGGGCAATATTCATAGCACATTACTTTGCTACCTCTCTGAGGTGGAGGGTACTACGGACTCCAATTCACTCTGGTTGGAATAAGGGGTTATTTCCTTAGTACCTCTCACTCTTTCCACTGGCCTTCTTTTTTCCATATCTACTTACGTTAAATTTCAGTAAATTAGATGGGAATGAGAAAATGTCTCATATAATTGTTTTCTTTAGTCATCCTATTCAGCTCATGCTAGTCTTTCCCACCATTCATAATTACCTAGTGCTCATATATCTTACCTAAAACCCTTCCAAGACTAATATGGTTATATTAAGCATCTTTGGAGATATGGAGATATGCATGACCCTACTTTCTTTCAAAATTACATTTCAATTAAATTAACAGTGTGTGTGTGTGTGTGTGTGTGTGTGTGTGTGTGTAGGTCAGGGGATTGATCTCTGATCCTCAAACTTGATGGCAAGCACCTTTATTCACCAAGACATCTCACCAGCCTGACTCATCTTACTTCCAGACTACAAATGTTTTGTGCATCCACTTATGGCTACTACCAGAGAACTTTTCTATTCATTTTCTTTTGTCATTAAGACTCACTTCAGTTTTCTGTTGTTCAATTTGAGGTCACTGTCTTCTAGCTGTCAGTAAATAGTCTTTTTTCCTCTAGGCATCCGTATTTTATTTCAGATATGTGGATCATGTTGGTCTCAGTAGATGAAATATGGAGGTCAGGATTTTAACAATGTTGGAGGTGAGGAAGATACTCCTCTGCTAGAAGTCATTCTGCAGGAAACTACTATATAAAAGTGAACATATAATGTTTCTTGGGATGTGCCTTAAAAAGTTTTTTTCTGATGCTATGATAAAATGCACTGACAAAATGAACTTATGGGGGAAAGGGTTTATTGTAGATTGAAGTTTCAGGTTAAAGTCCATTATCATGGAGAAGTCACAGTGTGTAATTTGAGAAAGATGATAACATTATATCTATAATCAGGCATGCAAGCATAGTCATGCTCAATTAGCTTTTGTTACTCTTATACAGTTCAGAATTCCCTGTCTAGGGAATGGTGTTACCCACAGTGGGTGAGTCTTTCCACTTCAATTAATATAACCAAGACAATTGCCCATAGACATGGCCACAGGCCAATCTAACCTACAAAATTCCTCACCGAGACTCTCCTTCATAAGTACTCCTAGATTGTGCCAAGTTGACAATTAGTACTAAACATCATAGACCCCCAGATGATTAAAAGGGGGAAAGTAATCTATCTTTACACACAGATCATAGAATATGTAGAAAATTCTTTCAACCTGAAGAAATTCTTTTAAAACTAATGGTGAAGTTTAGCAAGGTTACATAAGATCATTAGAAAAAAAAACAATTATATTTTATAATGAACATTTGGAAATTTATGGTGAATTTAAAAATTACATCAATTTAGTGTGTGTGTGTGCATGTGTGTGTGTGTGTGTGCGCACGCGTGCATGTACCTCAGTGTGCATAAACATGTAACTCAGTGTGCATGTGGAGGTCAGAGGACAAATTGTAGGATTTGGTTCTTTTGTGCTTTGTGGGTGCCAGGTGTTGAAGTCACCTTATTACTCACTGAGCCATCCTTCTAGCCCAAATTTTTGGTGGAAACAGCTTTAGCAAAAATAAAATACTTAGGAATGAATCCAGCATAGATATGAAAAAATTGTGCATTGAAATCTACAGAATAAAATAATAAAGATATAAATATATAGAGAGATATAACTTGTTGAAGAACTAAAAGATGATATGGTTGAGATAGCATTTTTTCAAATTCGCTGAAAGTTTTCAGAAAATCCCAACCAAAATACAGATGTAAAGTTTCAGCTCAGAGAAAATTGTTATACAACACTCTGAGATTTTATAAAGGACACAAACCTATAGCAATCTTATTCCAGAAACTTATGAATTTCAACTAAGATCAAATTAAAAAAACCCACACCAAGACATATCATCACTAGAACATAAGAAATTTAAATAAAGAGAAATTATTTTCTAATTTAGTTTTAAATTATGTGTTTATCTGTGTGTGGGTATATACAGGTATCCATAGAGGCCCTCCTCTATTTGTTCAATATTCTCAGGTTCTTCCCTCCACTGTGTTAACCATTGAATCTTATCTCGTCAAAACCTTGTTTCACACTGTTAGCAGTCATATGATGTGACTACTGGGAAAGCTAAGGGTGATCTAGTAACTCTGGATCATCCTTCCTCTAACTCTGGCAGTGTAGTTGGTTCAAGATTAACCCTTTCTTTTGAAACAGGCTTTTTGATCAGCCTGTTCTCCTGCCTTTTTAGCTTTTCTCTGACCTGACTGCCCTCCAGCACAGTTTCATTCCCTCTTTCCTCCTGCGGGAAACTCCTACTCTTTTGCTCAGTCACCATGACTAAACCCTCTTGTTTTCCTCTTTTCTGTGCTCCTTGCCTCCCCAGTGCTTCCATTTTCACCTGCAATTTTTCCATTTGCACAACCAACTGCAACCTTTTTTTTGAAACAGAATATAGGATGAAGGAAAAGAAAAAACAGAAAATCCCCTCTGGGAGCAGAGCAAGAGATATCCAAGTGATAGCAGCTACAATAATATTTTTACTAGTGTCTTCAAAAAGAATCTACCCCCTCACCCCCTTCCATTTTCTCCACAGCATTTGAAATCAAATTTCCCATTCTGCCTAACCCCATGTCTGGGTGCCACTTGTGGCTGATCTTTGCCTTTTTGTGGGTTCTTCCTTCTTCCATCCTTCTCTACCTCCTTTCTCTCCACCATTTTAACCCCCTAATACTAGATAAGAAATTTAAAAAAAGGACAGAGAGGAAAGAAAAAGATCCCTAAATAAAGTCAGAAGTCAGAAAGGAGGAGATGTTATCATTAGACTACTTCCTGCTGATTAGGGGCATTCCTTGGGATAGGTTTGATCTTTGCTCTCAGGGTATCTAATTTCTTCTTTTTGTTTCTTCTTCATGCATGACTGTTTAACAAACCATGACAAACAACAACTAACCAACAACCCACCTAGCAGGACCATAGCATTTATATACCCTCTGAAAAGTTCCCAGAATCCAAACGTCATACAATTACAGAAACTATCTACAGCTGGCAAAACCGCACCTCTGCTAGAATATGAGGTAAATCATAGTTAGCTGCTCTGGACAGTCTGAAGCAGCCTCATACCCCATACCTGAGATTAAAACAAACACACATAATATTTCTGTATTTTTTAAAGAAACAAAACCTTTAATATTTTCATTACGTGTGTGTGTGTGTGTGTGTGTGTGTGTGTGTGTGTGTGTGTGGTCTCTGTTGAAAGGAATGAAGGCATATTGGATTAAGGCCCACACTAATGACTTTATTTTACATTTTACATCAGCTCCCCCATTACAGACTCACTATTCATATATAGGTACAGTCTCACTTACTGGAGGTACAGATTTTTACATACAAATTTTATAACTGGCACAATTCTACCTATAATAACAGTCATTTCATTCCAACCATGTCACTTATAAGCCACACAGTTGTGGAAAAGTTATAAAGAACTTCAGGTTCTTCAACTGTGAAGTAGATTTGTTGGGATGCTTATGGTGCATACAAAGTGCATCAAAAGCATGCTATATATTAGAATACTAATATGTGACAGATATTACTGCCACCACTATTTTTCCACTAGATGATCTACTATTTAAATTGTCTAGAGCCTTGCCTTACTGGACACAACTGAAACTTCTAGAATTTAAGTACTGTGTCCTAGTTAGAGTTTCTGTTGTTGTCATGAAATATCATAGCCAAATGCAAGTTGAGGAGGAAAGGGTTTATTTGGCTTATTCTCCCATATTACTCATTCATCATTGAAAGAAGTCAGGACAGAAACTCAAACATGGTAGGAACCTGTAAGCAGGAGCTGATGTAGAGGTCATGGAGGAGTGCTGCTTACTGGCTTGCTCCCTATGGCTTGCTCAGCCTGCTTTCTTAAAGAACCCAGGACCACCAGCACAGGGATGGCACCACCCACAGTGGGCTGTGCCCTCCCTCATAAATCACTAATTAAGAAAGTGTCTTACAGGCCTGTTTAGAATCAGATATTATGGAAGCATTTTTTTCCAAAGGGGAGGGGGTTTATTCAGGACAGAGGGGAAAGGTGGGAGGAGAGAAACAGAAGATGGTGGGGGAAGAGGAGAGAGAGAGAGGAGAGAAGTGGAGGCTGGCCATGACCACGTGGAGAGAGGGGGAAGGGAAGGGGGAAGGGCGAGGGGACAGAGAGAAGCTAGAGGCAAGAGAGTAAGAGAATAAGAGAGAGAGGAGGAGGCAAGCAGCCTCTTTTATAGTGGGCATGCCTATCTGGCTGTTGCCAGGTAACTGTGGGGAGGAGCATACCTGGGTGTTGCCAGATAACTGTGGAGGTGGTGTTTAGACAGAATACTAACATTTCCCCATTTTGGTTTAATTAAAAAAGAAAAATTAGAAAGAGGTGACAGAGAAGCAGGAATAGGGTTGTCATGGTATCTGGCTACTTCCTGCTGGCATTGGGGGCGACGTGTCTTTAGGGGGAACCTAGAAGAATGGGTACGGAGGATGTTTGTCCGGTCTTAGGAGAGCTGACTGTTTCCTGCTGTCCAGGGTCTATGGAGCGAGCCATCTGAGGATAGGTCAGAAGGAACAGGTCCAGTAGAAGCAGCTGTGTGTGTGACAGGAGATGGAGCATCTGGAGGTTGCTTCTCTGGAGCTGTTTTGGGTGTGCCTGGACTTGACAAGATCTAGATGGCGTCTATTTGGTCCATGAGAGGTAGATTTGAGTGGGTTTCCTGTAGCTTATAAGTTTATAAAAGAGATAACAGCATGAGTTAACAATATGAGCAGTCTTTAAGATGAGCCTTTGTTGGATCTTATAGTGGAATGTTTTATCAGTTAGGCAAGTTTATAGGAACTCAGATAATATTAGGACAGTGGCATAGCAAGAAGAGGAAATATGAAGTATTTAATTGATGGCAACTGAGTTTAGGTAATGAGGTAACAGATAATATCTGTGAAAGCTTAGCTGTCAATGTAGTCAGAAGTCTGAGAAAGAGTAAACAATAATCTACCAGTTATGTATTATTATTTTTTTAAATGACAGAGTCCACTAGCCAACAGTTCCCATGGTCTCCATAGTCTCTTGGGCAAAGTCAGTTTGGCTTCCAAGCACAGAAGATGCAGGGCTTTTTTCTGTGGAATGGATACTCGTGACTTGAGAAATGACTTACCTTGATTTGACTTAGCTAAGTTATTTGACTCAGAAGAGCATCCAGTCTAGCCCACTATATCATCACATTCAATCCAGGCTGTATCTTCTAGGTGTCCGGTGTCCAAGTCTTCTGAAACCATCTTGGGTCAACTGTTAGAGGCTTTGGGAATTCTGTCGGCCATAAGCTTAAATATACTATTAGCAGACTTCTGACAAGATTGAGAGCCATAAGGATTGGTTGTAACTGGAAGCATTTTTTTAATTGAAATTACTTCCTCTCAGATGACTTTAGCTTGTTTCAAGAAGACATAAAACTGTCCAGCACACAGTGTGATGTGTGTGTGTATTTCAATTAATTTTTCATACAATATATTTTGATAATCTTCCTTTCCCTTATCCAAGTTGTCCTAGATCTACCCACTTCCCAACTTTGTTTTCTTTCTTTCCACAAATACACAAAACAAACAAAATACAAAAATAAAAATCAAAGCACATAACCAAAAGACCAATAAGACAAAAAAAGAGAGAAAAGAAAAAGAGAAAAAAAAACCCATATCCCCCAAATCAAAATAACTAAACCAAATCAACAACAGCATGCAACAACAAAAACAGAGCATTTGTTTCGTGTTGCCCAGGTATACCTGGACATGGGGCTTTCCCTGGAGTGTGGCTGATATACCCAATGACCCTTAATTGAAAGAAAAAGATTTTTTCCCTTTGCCAGCAAGTATCAATTCCAAGTAGCTTCTTGATTAGGGGTGGGGTTCCGTGTCCACTTCCCCCTCACAGTGCTGGACCTCCATCTGGCTCAGTGATTTTTAATATTACTTTTTAAAATGCCAGTGTCACCTAGGAAGGACATAAACCTCCAGATATACCCGTAGGGGTTTATCTAGATAGGTTAGTCTCTGTCCATGCCTGTGACTGGTTATCTTGATTGAATTAACTGATGTGAGAAGACATAATGTAAATGTGGGAAGCACCATTTCCTAGCCTGGGCTGAGGATCTGACTGAAAGGTTGCAGAACAGGCATTCTCTTTATTTTCTTTGAGCCTGTGGATGCAACTTGAACAGCTGCCTCAAACCCCTGCTTCCAGAATTTCCCCACAGTGATGAGCTTTATTCAAAAGTTGTGAGCCAAAATAATTCCTTTCTCAAGTAATTTTTGTTATTTTCTGAATTCTCTTCTATTTAGATCACTGGGTAACTTATAAAGAGAAATTTATTTGAAAATTTATTTAGTTTTAGAGGTTAAAAATCTAAGAAACCAAACTCAAGTCTGATAAAGGTCTCAGCAGCAATACTATAGGAGTGTGTGCAAGATAGACATATCAGGAATCCAGAGAGTGATTCGGGCGTCAGGCTCTTTTAAAAATTATTTTTATTTAAAAAATGATTGAGTGTTTTTCCTCCATATATTAACCATGAACATGGTACATGTGCATATATCATGCACAACATTCATGCTTGGTCAGAAAAGGGCATCAGATTCCCTGGAACTGGAGTTATAGACAGTTGTGGGAGTTACAGATAGCTGCTATGTGGGTTCAGGGAACCAAATCTGGGTCTTCTGAAAGAGCAAATGGGCCATGTCTCCAATCCAAAGGCTAATTCTTTTAATATCAACCTCTTGCAAGAAATACTTAAGGTCCCATGGTAATTATATCAATTATTCCTAAGAGGACAATGCTCCCAAAGAATTCTCATTTGACTCAACGTGTGCATCATACTGAGGACCACATTTCCTGCACAAGATCTAGATGAGGATTCTTGTCTGTCATATCCATCTGATATCCAAAAGGAACTTTTTATGGGACTGGAGAGATAAATCAATGGTGATGAGAACATACTTTTTTTTCTAGAGGAGCTAGGTTCAAATCCTAGCACCCACAGCAGGATTACAACCCACACAGTTACAACTGCTTGTAACTTCAGCTCCAGGATCATCTGACATCTTGGGCTTCCTAGAGCACTGGCACTGACATGTGCAGACATACACATACTTACTAACAATAAAATAAAAAAAGACCCAAATAACCTCAGAAGAAACTGTTCTGAAAATGGAAAAGGAACTGCTCATAATTAAAATATTCACTTTTTGGGCCTAAGACACAGCATGAAATCATTCCTTTGGTCTAAGAGGACACCTCATTTCTTCTTTATATGGCTGATGCTGATAGACATTACCATATATAGTTAAGGGCAGCTCTAGTTTTTCCTAATATTCCCCTGTGAACATTGGTCCTTGCAAAGAATAGGTCCTCAATGAATCAGCCAGTAAGTGGTACGACTTATTTCTATTGCCATTTTATTAAAAGAACTTGCAAAACAAAACCACCACACATTGAAATTAACCAGACACAAACTATACATTTCAGTGAGCTTTTCTACAATTCAGAAGCTTTGGAGCTTCACAGTGGGTAACTTATTAGGATGTAATTCCTCATACATTTTCAAAAACTCAAGCACATTTAGGTCTACACATGTAAGTTAGTTTTACAGAGGAACATATTTTGTTGAGGGGAAAAATAAGAATTACCTTTTTCTTTCATTTTTCTCTATTTCTTGACATTGGATATATTACTAAGGTCTTTCACAATTCAGATTAAAATCATATGCAAATATTACTTTATTACAGACCATAACATAATATGGGAAGTTTTGTTACATAAAATAACAAAATTGAAAAAAATACTAAAAAAAAGTTCCAAGTTAATGGTATAAAATAGGGGAAAAGATGTTATTTACTTACTTCCCCTAGCCCCACACCATCTCTTTGCTACTTTAAACACTAACTGCCACTTTCAAATGCAGTGAAGAGTGGGAAGCTTTATTCAGGAAGCTTCTGAATATGGTGGCACTAGAACTTATATTGGCCATGGCAATATGCTACTTGTGGTGGCAATTCTAAACAAAATCTCATGTTCTCTCAAAGCCTCTAAATGCAGGGATAGGAAGAATCTGGAATCACTTAGTTAATCCTGCTGATCTGAACCAAAAACTTTATGGCATCTACGCTTCTGGTTTCAGCATGGGCCCTTGGACCCATAGGAACTCATAGTGAGGGGGATCACTGTCAGGCACCAAAGTGTATCAGATACCCTTCTTGTACAAAAGTTTCAGTGAAAAGCTTCTTGGCATTCCCACCTACATAGTGATTTTCCATGAAAATTACTCCCATCCTATTTAGTGCTTGTCAGATAACATCCTCATGGACATGGTGATCATGCATGCAGATGACACCTAGGGCAATTATTAGGAGGCCTGTCTTGGGCATGCCCTGGGCATCAGTAAGCATTCCATCATAGGTGACCCCCATGGCAATGGCAAGGGCATAGGTGTGAACAACAGAGTCCACTTCTATCACATCAATGCCAAAGACCAGCTTCAAACCCTCAGACGTTTCATTAAAGATCCTACTGTTATACTGCTCATTATCTTTGATAACCTTTTCTACAATCTCTTCCTTGTTGGTCAGCTCCTTCATTCTATACTTGAGGAGCAGGAACTGCACCAAATCAGTTGCCTTTGAACTTAGTGCATGCTGCAATACCATGGGCTCTTCCAGCTCCATTTGGTTGCCAGAGGCCTCATGAGATGGGCATATTGGAATGTTGGCTACAACAATGGGTGGAGATAAGGCTCTCTGAGAACTCTGGTGATAATTTGGTATTCCACCAGCAGGCATCTTCCTGGGGAGGGTTGAGCTAGTGGAGGAGGAGGCATTATTGTCAATGGACTCTTCTCCCTCAGCCATTAGGCCCTGTTCTCTTCGGGCCTGAGATTCTCCCTGAAATGAGCAACACTACCTCTTCTGTGGATGAGACATGATGAGTTTCCTTGCAGCTAGCAGGCAGGAGGCTGGTCAGGATCACAGTGATACAGACTCAGACCTGGGGCAAGAAGAGGGCTGTGTTAGAATACTTTGCTGACAGTCACACCCTGAAACCTCTCAAAATGGTCTTTTACAGTTTTTTTTCTCTTGGTTACTACTGTATGGCCCTAGAGGAACCTGTATTCCTGTCAGTCCTATTACTTATGAGACTGAGGGAAGGAGTGAGAACTGTCTTCAAAGCACAGCCATGTTACAGAGCTTGACACTCCAGTGGGGTCAGGGAAATGTAGAGTCCCTGTGTTCTGGGGTGGATGGGGCCCTTGGTACCTCACCTTCACTCCTGACTCTGCTTGGGTTTCCTCTATGTCTGACCAGAGGATCCTGCCCTAGACCAAGCCCCTGGAGCTCCTGTAAGAGATGTTGAGGCATTCCTGAACTGCAGACTCTAAGAACACTGGGTGTTCTGGCCCGGAACTCAGGCCCTGCTGGCCCTGATAGGAGAGGAGAGCTGGACTATGAGGAGCACCTCTGCTGTCTCATATGATACACTCTGTAGTTATTCTAGGCTCTCAATTTTGCACTGTTAGGATCTGAACCCCACTTCTCTGTTGGCCCGAGGGCACGCTTCTTGCAATGAAAATTCCACAGCTCAGAGATGGAACAAAGTAATGATGGAGCCTTATATCTGGCTAAACTTGCCTGGGATAACAGGAAAAGGTAACACATTTCACTAAAGCCCATGTGTTTTGGGAGGTGGAGCCTGTCTCATACTTACCTCAATAAATTGCAAGGACTGAACTGCTTCTCCTGATGAGCTGAACCCACCTTCCTTAGTGTGGAGGCTTATTTCTGTGAGAAAGAAGAAAAAGCAAGTGAGAGAAAGGAATCCACCTACAGTCCCTAGGTTTTCTCACAGCCAACAGAAGGGCTAGGTCCCCTGTGTTGATGAGACTTTCTCAGTTCTCAACTTGAGTCATGACATACCTGGAATTATTTTTCTGATGATCTGAGTCAAGATCGTCTTGATAAGACCTTTAGCTCCCTGAGAGTAATGCCCTAGAAACAGATAAAGGGCTTAGACTGGTGGCCTTGTCCAGGACTGTAGGGGTGACAAGTTGCAGTGTGGACTTCTGTGGGGACCCTGTATGTGCTCTGGACTGGTGTTACCTTCAGTCAGCTCTTGGTGTCCTTACCTTGACTCTTTCCAGATCCTTTAACACCCATGTCTAGCTGAGATCACTCACGGAGGTTAAATTTCTCACCAGGATCCTTAAATCCTGAAAACTCTCAGGAGTAGTGAACAGATGCTATATCCCTTTGGCTCTGCAAAAGATCTTCAGGTTATCTACATGACCTGTATTCATCTTGCATATATATATGGGGTTCCCTAAGTCTACTTGAAGTTTATTCATCTGATCTGTCCTTCTCGACATCTCTGCTTTATAGCACACCTCATCCCTCAGTGATTCTGCAGAACAGATCTCACTTTTCCCTAACACCTCACAGGTTATAGTGAAGGTACACTGCACCTGGTCACTCTTCCTGGAGACTACCAGAGCTGACAAGAGTGTGGAGGTATCCATGGGCTCTCACATGTGAGTTCCCGACTGTCATCCTCCATTTACTACCTTCAGTTTTCACAGGACCTGGGTCCTTATGAAGCAGTGTTCTTTGTAGTAAAGCCCCAAACTCGCTCAGGCCTGGATGCTGAAGTCAGGAATCACTTGCTTATTAGTGCCTATCTGGGCTCAGAGCCAGCATATAGCTGAGCCCCCTCCAGGGTGCTCTCAGCCCTTCCTAAATGTTCATCTTGACTTCCAACAGTGTCTAGGACCTTCACTCTGCTGACTTGAGGCCCTACGACTACCTATAAATCCTTTCCCCTCTCAGACCAAGATGTGGAAAACAGGCATTACTGGTCACATTGAATTGGGCCTTCCTGGGCTGACCATGGGAGGAGGCTTCTGTGGGACCTTTTTGTTGGTATTAGAATTCTTTCCCTCACAATCTGGACTTTTTTCCCTCTGACCATGACATGAGTGAGGCTTTTGTATTGTATCTTAAGTTATCATCCAGACTCCTAAAGTTCTGGTTCTCTCTGCTCTACAGGTCTGAAATGAGGGCCTCAGAATAAGGTTCTCACTCTCTCCACCCCCTAACTTTCCCAGTGGCTGTTACAATCCATAACTTTGACTAAGGGAAGAACCAGACTCTCTAGAGGACTATAGTCTCACTAGGATGTTAGAGAATGCCTGAGCCTGATCCTTGTCTGTAACTGCACCTAGAGGCATTTATAGACATCAGAAAATACCTGCTTGGTAACCCTGTCTTCAGGGGTCACAACAGGCATACAGCTGGGCTTTCTCTGTCCTGGGTTTTGGGATTCTTTCAGCTTTTTCCTTCAATCTTGATAGTATCTAAACCACTTTGTTAAACTTAAAATACTCATAGAAATTTCCCCCTTCCTCTCCACCCTTCAAATCCCTCTTAATGTACCCTTCATTGATCCCTATGGAATCCACGGCTTCTTTTGCTTTCTTACCACACCCCCCCCTAAATATACGAATGTGACCTGCTTGGTCCATTTAGTGTAACTGGTATGTATATGATTTTAGGGCTGTCCTTTGGTAGTGGATAACCAATTCAGGGACTCATCTTTGGGTATGACTATTTCTCTTGCTCTCAGCATTCCTTGGTTACTTTGCCTGCGGGCAAGACCCTAGGAAAATTCCCTCTTCTGTGTTAACATGTCTGCGGGTGGTGTACTTATTTATATCTTGTTTAGGCAACAATATTGCTGGGGTGAAATGGGTGAGGTTCCCCTGTCATTTCTAAGAAATACAACCTCACTGCAGAGTTCCTGGTCCCTTGATTCAATCTTTCTGCCAACTCTTCCTTGCTGATCCCTTAGCCTTAAGTGTAGGAGTTTTGATGTAGATGTTTCAGTTATGATTGGCCATTTTAGCATCAACTGTTCATTTTGACCAGTTGTATTTTTCTGAAATGGTTTATGCTTACTGCAAAGAAAAGTTTATTTGATGAGGACTATGTTTGCTAATTTTATGCTAACGGACACAAACTAGAACTGTTTGAGAAGAACCTCAATTGAGAAAATACCCCCATCAGCCTGTGGGCTAACCTATGGGACATTTTCTTTATTGATAATTGATATGGGAGGGTCCAGCTAACTGTGGATGGAGTCATTCCTGGGCTGGTGTTCCTGGGTGCTGCAGAAAGCAGGCTGAGGAGGAAGCCAGTGAGCAGTATTCCTCCATGGCCTCTGCTTCAACTCCTGTATCCAGGATCCTCCCTTGATTTCATGCCCTGGCTTCCTTGGATGATGGACTACAACCTGGAAGATGTAATAAATCCTCCCCCCCCCAAGTTGCTTTTGGTCATGGTGGTTTATTATAGCAATAGAAACCCTAAGGCAAAGGGTGAGAGCTATACTATAACCTTTAACTATGAGCCAAAACAAACTCTTTCTCCATTAAGGTGCTTTTGTATGTATTTTATCAAAGCATTAGGAAGGCTTTTCATAGTAACTTCAAGACTCCAAAATATGTTTATTGGTGATTTTGTCAGAAATATCACGAAAGGTTTTGATCATTTCCAGATTCAATCTTCCAGGACTAACTCAGCTATTGTGAAGTTTTTTTTTTTCCTTCAGTTTTTGTCTTGGGTGAAGTATTTGTCTTCCAGTTTTTAAAGTCAGAATTGTATAATATAGTCTGTAACAGTTAATTTTTGTTGGCAAGTTGACTGGTAAAGTATTATTTTTAGGTGTGGTTATTAGAGTGCTCTCTAAAGAAGCTCTCATTAAAATCAGTGGACTAAATAAACTCTGACACTCTTATCCAGTGTGAGCCAGTATCATCCAAGTAGTTGAAATCTAGATAAAAAAGCAGAGGAAATAGGAACTTTAACTTTTTATCTTTGCTGGAGATTTGGTATCCTTTACCTGCCCACGAATATCAGAAGTTTGTGTTTTCTATCCTTTGCACAACACACCATATTTGTAGTAACATCTTTTTCCTAGCTACGACCCATGTCCATATGTAGGGGTCCTTTATAAACACCTGAATGAGAAAAAACATCTAGATTTCTTTAATCTATAGTTACAGACTTAGAATGGATGGCCTTGCATTTCAGGCATACTTGGGGTAAACTTGAAAGATAGATAATCTTCCCTTGTGAGTCTTCAGCAGTATGCTGGCCTGTCTTATGACCTCATAGTAGCTTGGCAGCTGTACAGGCAGTCTTTGATCAAATTTGAGCATGAATCTGTGATTTATAGGCAGCATGTAGTTCCTAGCTGAGGAGGAGCAAGAAAAAGAGACTCTTCAACTGTTTCAAGGCCTTTTGATTTTTTCCAGCTAGAGTTTAGTATATACAGTTGGTTGGATCCAGATGAAAAAGAGGGACAAAGGACATGAAAGTAAATAGAAAAAGTAATTGGAATCAAGAATATCTAACTTGATTCTGTTAGAGCAAATATCAACTCATCACAAAAGTTCACATTCATATTTGAACACTGATTCCCTATACAGCTGCTAGGCTACAATGAGACCATAGAATCTTTGAGTCTCATGGCACAGAGACCTCATATTTTCTATTATTTTTAAATATATTGATATAAAATACACTCAATGTTACTAAGAAATAGGTAAACCAAGGGATAGAGCAGTGTCTTAGTGGGTAAGAACACTCGATGTGAGAGCAACTGGACCATATTTTGTACCAGTTTCTTCTTAAGCTTATAAAAATTCAGGAAATTCTGAGGAGAGGCTATTAAGACTCAGAAAGCCCTAGGAAGTATCCAAAACTGATCAGATGCACTAAGACACTCCTTTTCTAAGATTATACAAAATTTAAGAATTGCTGAAGAATGAGGGACAAGCTGAGATACTTGGAAAAGGCTCAAGACCAAGTAAGTTGCCTGGAAGAGAAACTCTTCAACATGTTGAGCTGTCTAAAAGGTATACTGTGAGTTCTAGGTTTTACAGTTTTTTTTTTTGTGAGTTGTCATCCATGCTTTTGTGTTTTAGCTGTTTTAAAGTCATCTGTGCTCCTGTAAATGAACTCTTACCCATATTCCTATTAGTAACACTGTTAAAACTCATCAAATCCATTTAGATTTTGGATGGGTGGAAATTATGTAAATATAGTACTCATGTATTCTTTCTTTGTTCTGTTCTCATTTTCCTATTTGGAATGAGTAAAATGATGTTTGTACGTGTCTGCCAAGAATAGGGTCACAAAACAGACTTGAATTCAAATATCTAGCACCCATGTAAAAGCCAGGTATGGTTGCATGCTCCTGGTACCCTAGTGTTGAGGGATGGAGACAGGGAGATCCCAGAAGTTCCCTGGCCAGGCACTGTAGCCAACAACAAGCTCCAGGTTAAGCTGGGGACTCCGACTCAAAAAATTAGGCAGAGAGCCATAAAAGAAAACACTCAACCTTCTCTGGCCTCCACACATACGTATGTATGCACATTTATGTATACCAGACACACAGCATAGCAACATGTGCACAAAATTATTTTTGTTTGCTTTCCTATCTTTCAAGAAACCTCTCTGGAAAGTCTCCCATCTTGGTTCAGCTTTTTCCAAGCCCTAGCAGGGTCTCCCAGAGAACCTTTAGTGCTTCAGTGGTATTGTGTACACAATTTTGGTCTCCAAGCTCTCTCCCGACTAGAATTTTAAAGGTGAGAGAAGATGCAAGGTATACCAATGCAGGTAAAAAGGGAATGCTATCATCCTTCTTTCCTTACTCATCCCTTAAGTTAGTTGTATAGTTTGGCATATCACACATAATAGTATAGTTGGTCATGTTAGGTCCATCATAGGATTATAAACTCTACCTGTTGTTCAAGGCCATCTTCAGAAACTGAAGACCCCTGGAACTGAGGAAATGGTTGAATCAGTAGTGTGCTTGCTGTGCAAACATGAGGATCTGAGTTTGGATCCACAGCAAATCACATAAAAACACATGACTGTAATCCAATGTGGTGGTTTGATTAACAACGACCCCCATAAACTCATATCCTTTAATGCTTAGGGACTGGCACTATTTGGGCGATATTAAGAGGTATGACCTTGTTGGAAGATGTATGTCACTTGGAGGGGATGGTGGCTTCAAGGTTTTAAAAGCTAAAGCCAGGGTCAGTGGCTCACTCTCTTCCTGCTGCCTGCAGATCCTGATGTAGAACTCTTAGTTTCTATTCCAGCACCATGTCTGTTTGTGTGGCACCATGCTCCCCATCATGATGATAATGGACTAAACCTCTGAAACTGTAAGCCAGCCCCAATTAAATGCTTTCTTTTTGTAAGTATTGTCATAATGTCTCTTAACAGCAATAGAACACCAAATAAGACATCCAAATACTGGGGAAGCAAAAAGAGGTGGATCACTGGAGCCCATTGGACAGCTAGACTAGCTGAATGAGTGAGCTATATCTATTGTGAGAAAACTTGTCTCAAAAAATATGGTGGAAGAACAATTGAATAAGACACCCAATGTCAACCACTGGCCTCTATACACCTTGTGCATGTGCGCACACACACTATAAAAAAAAAAACCCAAGGATTCTTGAAAAGGAAACTTTTATATCCAGCTAGTTCCACCTCATGACTATGGGTAGAGCAGCATAGCAATACCTGAGAACAGCCCTTTTAATCTGATTAGGCCATAAAAAGACTGAAGAAGGTCCACTGGCTTAGGGTTCATGTTTCAAGGTCTCACATTTTCATCACAAAGTTCTTAGAGATATTCTGAAGAGGGTGGGTTACAAAAAAAAAAAGGAGTCTCTCCACCACTAGGATGGTTCAGTGTGACTTTGCGATGCTTTTGATCTGGATTAACCCTAAGCCATTGGCCCTTCAACTTTCTTGCTCCCCACTCTGCTTTGGCAGAGATTAAAAAAAAAACCTCTTTTCTATTTTATAAACAATATTTCTCTTGCTAGAACTCATACACCTATGGTCACTTGATCTTTGGCAAAGGAGCTAAAACCATCCAGTGGATAAAAGACAGCATTTTCAACGAATGGAGCTGGTTCAACTGGAGGTCAGCATGTAGAAGAATGCAAATCGATCCATTCTTATCTCCTTGTACAAAGCTCAAGTATAAGTGGATCAAGGACCTCCACATAAATCCAGATACACTGAAACTAATAGAAGAGAAAGTGGGGAAGAGCCTCGAATACTTGGGCACAGGGGAAAGTTCCTGAACAGAACAGCAATGGCTTATGCTCTAAGATCAAGAATCGACAAATGGGACTTCATAAAATTGCAAAGCTTCTGTAAGGCAAAGGGCACTGTCAATAGGACAAAGCAGCAACCAACAGATTGGGAAAAGAACTTTACCAATCCTACATTCTATAGAGGGCTAATATCCAATATATACATAGAACCCAAGAATTTAGACTCCAGAGAATCAAATAACCCTATTAAAAATGGGGTACAGAGCTAAACAAAGAATTCTCAACTGAGGAATATCGGATGGCCAAGAAGCACTTAAAGAAATGTTCAGTATCCTTAGTCATCAGGGAAATCACAAAAGAACATACATGGTATTCACTCACTGATTATTGGATATTAGCCTAGAACCTTGAAATGCCCAAGATGCAACTCACAGGCCACATGAAGCCCATAAAGAAGGAAGACCAAGTGAGGGTGATTCGGTCCTTCTTAGAAGGAGCAACAAAATACTCAAGGGAGCAAATATGGAGACAAAGTGAGGGACAGAAACTGAAGGAGGGGCCGTCTCAAGACCACCCCACCTGAGTATCTATCCCATGTGCAATCACCAAAGGTAGATGCTGATGTGGAAGACAGGAAGTGCATGCTGATAAGAGCCTGATATGGATATCTCCTCAGAGGCCTTCAAGAGTCAGACATATTCAGAGGCAGATGCTCACAACTAGCCATTGAACTGATCATGGGGTTCTCAATAGAGGAGTTAGAGTGAAGACTGAAGGAGCTGAAAGGGTTTGTGGCACCATGAGGAGAGCAACAATACCAACCAACCACAGCTCCCAGGGTCTAAACCACCAGCCTGGGAGCACTTAGGGGGGGATCCAGGGCTTCAGCTGAATATGTAAAAGTGGAGGGCCCTGCTGGGCATAGGTGGAAGAAGAGAACCTTGACCTCATGAAGGCTGGATGCCCCAGGGGGTGGGAATTTTGAGGGTGGGGAGGTGGGAGTGGGGGGGGTGTAGATAGAGGTTACATCCACAGAGAAGAAGGAGGAGGGGCGAGGGGATTGGGGGTTCCGAGGGGGTGATTGGGGGATGGGGTAAGGGGACAACATAGGAAATGTAAATAAATCATCCAATAAAAAAAAAAAAGAAATGTTCAGTATCCTTAGTCATCAGGGAAATGCAAATCAAAACAACCCTGAGATTCCATCTCACACCAGTCAGAATGGCTAAGATTAAAAACTCAGGTGATAGTAGATGCTGGCGAGGATGTGGAGAAAGAGGAACACTCCTCCATTGTTGGTGGGATTGTAAGCTGGTACAACCACCCTGAAAAGCAGTCTGGTGGTTCCTCAGAAAAATGGACATAGCTGAGGACTCAGCTATACCATTCCTGGGCATATTCCCAGAAGATGCCCCAACATATAACAAGGAAACATGCTCCACTATGTTCATAGCAGCCTTATTTATAATAGCCAGAAGCTGGAAAGAACCCAGATGTCCTTCAACAGAAGAATTGATGAAGAAAATGTGGTACATTTACACAATGGAGTATTACTCAGCTATTAAAAAACAATGACTTCATGAAATTCTTAGGTAAATGGATGGAACTAGAAAATATCATCTTAAAAAAAAAGAAAATATCATCTTGAGTGAGGTAACTCAGTCACAAAAGAACACACGCAGTATGTGTTCACTGATAAGTGGATATTAGCCTGAAAGCTCGGAATACCCAAGATACAATTCACAGACCACATGAAGCTCAAGAAGAAGAAAGACCCAAGTGTGGGTGCTTTGGTCCTTCTTGGAAGGGGTAACAAAATACTCACGGTAGATAGAGGGTTGTAGGGACTTGGGAGGAAGAAAGGAGGGAGGGGGAAAAAGGTGGCAGGATCAGGTGTGGGAGGAGGGGGAGATGTACAGAGAGGGTCAGGAAATTGAACAGAGGTGTGAGGCAATGGGGAATGGGGAACTAGGGATAGCCAACAGCAAGTCCCAGATGCTAGGAAAGCAAGAGGCTCCCAGGACCCAACTGGGATGAGATTAGCTGAAATGCCCAACAAAGGGGAGGGAGAACCTATGGAGACCATATCCAGAAGTTAGGCAAGGCCCCTAGTTGGGGGCATGGGGCCACTCACTCATCTCCAAATTTTTAACCCAGAATTGTTCCTGTTAAAGGAAATATGGGGATAAAATGTGGAACAGAGACTGAAGGAAAGGCCAACCGGAGATTGCCCTACCTGGGAATCCATCCTACATACAGACACCAAACCCAGACACTATTGCAGATGCCAAGAAATGCTTGCTGACAGGAGCCTGATATAGCTGCTGTCTCCTGAGAGGCTCTGCCAGGGACTGACAAATATAGAGGTGGATATTCACAGCTAATCACTGGACTGAGCACAGGGTCCCCAATGGAGGAGTTAAAGAAAGAACTGAAGGAGCTGAAGGGGTTTGTAACCCATAGGAAGAACAACAATATCAACCAACCAGACCCCTCCCCACCAAGAGCTCCCAGGGACTAAATCACTGACCTGAGAGTACACATGGAGGGTCCCATGGCTCTAGCTGCATATGTAGGAGATGCCTTATCTGGCATCAATGGGAGGGCAGGCCCTTGGTCCTGTGAAGGCTTGATGCCCCAGTGTAGGGGAATGCCTGGGTGGGGAGGTGGGAGTGGGTGGGTGGGTAGGTGGAAGAATACCCTCATAAAAGCAGGAGGGGGTGGGATAGGGGTTTCTGGAGGGGAAACAAGGAAAGGGGATAACATTTGAAATGTAAATAAATAAAATATCCAATAAAAACCAAACAATAAACAAACAAACAAAAAACCAAAGTGGAACTAAATGTCTACCTCATATTTGACTTGCTGTCTAAAAACTTTTGTTTCCAAAGACCCTAAATGACTTTGTTCAAAACTGTGAATTATTCAATGACTGTGTTGCTAGCTTCCCCCTCTTGAAAACCATGAATAATGGAAGCTAGAGACTTTCAGACCTGGATGAGTGTCCCATATAGTATCTATCAATCTAATTGAGGAAGCACAGACCCACCAGAGTATTTGCTATTATAGGTCTTTATTTTGCCTTCTGCTATTTACATGTTTTTAAAGTATATTTTTCAGAAACATAATTTTATGCTCTTTCATGTTTAAATTTCTTGAAGTCCAGACTGGTCAAGGTCTCTTTCTCATAAGAATGTCAATTATTGAGCTCAACGTGGGCACTCACTTATCTAGTAAGGCTCAACTACTGTGAGTCTTGCAGATCAGGTCACCTAGGTCACCTGGCTGTTGGTCAATGTCTTTTCTTACTTTTTACTGTCTTGGCTCAACAACACTACTGAAGATCTGTATGTATGTGACTTTAACATAATTCATATGCTCTCAGACTGTTACTGACTTAATTACCATTGAAAGAATCCTGTGGTATTATCTGAAGTCATTTTTTATTACTGTGCCAAATTCTGATATCTTTACCTTTGCTAATGAATACTGATCCCAGGAATGCAGTCTAGCATAATAGTGGGTACAAATTCTGACACAGAGTTCCACAGGGATGACCCTGACCAGCTGGCCTGTTTCATTATTGAAGTATATCAGACAGATATTTTTTTCCTCTCCTGAAAACCCAACACTGAAAATGTAGACTTATATTAATATCAGGGCACCATACAACAAACACAAACACCCTCACTTTCAGTAGGACAAGTTACAATTACTTTGGATGCTGGGTTGTGGAGTAGCTAGAAAGTTCCTGCTTACTACCCACAGGGTATCATGCAAATGGAGTACTTAGTGAGTGCCTTCAGTAGTTATTAGCTTGAAAGCATTGCTGCTGTATATACAGAGTAAGGAACCCTCATTAGGAACAGTCACAATCTCAGCAAAGCTTGGTTCTAAGTATGTCAAGAGTTTGCAGCCTTGCTATGAATGAGGATGATACAAATTGTAAGAATACATTGGACAAACTCCATTGAGACCTAATAGTCTCTCTGCAGAGACACTTCACAGTGCAAATCAAACTGGGAAGGAAATACATCACATATTTCTACAATAAAATGATGCATTGGAAAGACAGAAAGCTGGTGTCTTTCTCAGACAGGAATTCTAGGGGGTGAGGAGAGGGTAAGGCAAAACAGAATACTGTAGTAAAGTGGGGTTTCTCCATCTCAGACTTAGTAAGGCTCTTCCTTCTGTCCAAGCTGTTTGACTGGCTGAATCCCAGAAGCACTGTTCAGATGCTCTGCACTTCCACAACTACTTGGTGTTGGAGGAAGTTTTGGAGGAGACATAGGCAGCCAGATAGAGAAAGTATGAGAAAGGGGCTGTATGGAAGGGGATGGGAGCAGCAAGAGACAAGGCTTGATGAAGATGAACAACAGACCACACAGAATACAAGGGGAGATCTGACAACTTTCAAGTAAGAAAGACCATAGCCATGAAAAAACCAGAAGATTCAAGTTCCTGAAAAGCTGTCATTGGCAGATCTCCACTTTATTTTGACATGTATGAATTGCAGTAGAGTTTAACTGCTCTCATTGCAGCACATTAGGGCAAAATAGTCTTTTTAGGGTATGCTATATCTAGCTATGTGAATATTTACAACTGGCCTCTCTATCCCTTCTTTGCTGTATCTTTGTTCCCACTACTCTAATACCCCTTTGTATCTTTACTCTAGTGATGGTTCAACACTATACAATTATAGGTCTCCAAATCCAAGTACATATCCAATGAATGCTCAGATTCCAGATGAGAACTCTCTGTTCTTCCTTTATTCTGGATCTCTTTGTGCTGGGTTCCCAAAACAAAATAGACAATCTTAGATATTTTGGTAGAACTTCCTTGTTTTGAGTTGTTTTAAAAGTATGTATGTCTGTGTGCATGTTTATTTGTGTGTGTATATATGCCTGCACATGTCTATAAATATAACTCAGAGCATGGGTGCTCCTGATATGTATGTATGCATGTGTGATGGAATAGGTATGTGTGTCTGGGTGTGTATGCATAAAAGGCTAGAATTGTGCCTATGCATGGAGAAGAGACAATACAAAGACCATCTATTCAGGAGCACTTGGTGCTCCTTTCTATTTTTTTCTTCTCTGACTCTTTCCCTGAATTGAGTTAAAGTAAGAAAGTTCAAATTCCAAACACAAGGTAGATTTTGGGGCCTATTCAAGCAGCCAAGTTTGTCCTAGGAGTAGCTACAAATGTACTTCCCCAGTAGGTCCACCTGGCTCTCTAGAACTGAAAAGAAATAGTTAATCAGTCCAGCTAAATAAGACTTTCCCCACAGTGTCAAAACAGGTCACTAGAGTCATGCTGTTTCTACAAGAACCTTCTACAGGGAATACATGTGGTTTTTGATGTATGTCCTTTTACACCAACTAAATTTGACAAACACAGGTATACAGACATGCACATTCAATGAATGTATATAGAATGTATTCCGCTGTGTTAATATAACTACACAAGTGACACTCTCATAGAGATGCATACACGCTATTCATCCACACAGTGCAGATATGCATTCATGTATACCAATGTATATTGACACTAGTACAGCTTCTCAAATGGTGGTATGGACAGCACATAGACCTACCTGGACACATACACACTCATACTCAGAGATACACAAAAACATTTAAACAGTTAAGGAGGTAGATGGGCAGAGGAGCATAGGGCTGAAGAAGAGGCTGCCTATAGAGGAAGGGGGGATATAGGTTCAGTACTTGGAAAAGTTTCTTCATGACCTCCATCAATGAGCTGGTGCTTCCTGGAAAGTTGGTGTGAAGGTTCATCCTACTCTTACCAGGAGCCCTGCTGAGTAGGCTCTATGTTCAGTGCCTGGTCAGTAGCCTCTTCATATAGAGATGCTCCAGGTGCTGTCCAGTAAGCTTGGCAGCTTGAACATAGGGAAGGGACAGTTAGTAAGGAGAAAGAACAAGTATCTTTAAGCATGGCACACAAGCTCCATATTTTCCTTGGAACACTGGAGACAAGGTACTTTGTCTTCCCTGGCTTACAGGGCTCCTGTGAGGATCCAACGATGTGATGGGTCAGGGAGCTCGTTGACACTTACTATGCACTAGACAAATAGAAAGGATTAGTATATAGATTCATAATAGTTGTTCATATATTATTCTAGGCCGATGGTGAAATTGCAAATCTGAACTTTCTTAACTAGTGCTTACTTACCAATTGTGTCTACTGTAACTAGTAATCAACCTAGCAATTGATAGAAACCTAACTCATAACTGAATGGAAGTAGTGAGTCCCTACTGACAGGCAATGTGAAGGGGAAATATGGGCAAGAGAAGGTCTAGTAACTTAAAAGGGAATAGCTGAACCTGTACAAACTTCAGCCTGACATCACTCCCCTGTCTTATATACCCTTGCTGGAAGCATGTTTTCTCACTTACTCTGCTATATCTCTTTGGCAGTCCCTCCTACCCACCTGCCCTTCCTACTCCTGTATCACAACTCTACACTCAAAGTGCAAGACACTTACAAATGATTCCCAACCTTCCTTTGTCAGAATATTCAAGCCATGCCTAGCCTCTCTGTGTACACTCCAGGCTAACTTGGTTTGACTTCTTCTCCCAAAGTCATTTTTAGTAGGCAGATCATTCCTCAGCATGGCTCTTCTGTGTCCTCTAAATACTTCCAAGGGGTAGTATTTAGAAATTCTAGGCTGATGGACTGTTTAAAGTGAAAGGTGAGAATTTTCTAGCAGGAGGAAATCAATGTGCAGTTTATTTCTAAGTCCTCTTCAATCTTTTTCCTCTGGCTACATGTTTTCTTTATCTCTTCCCCACTTCATAATAAAGAGAAGTGCCCAATGGATTTGATTGCCCCTTCCAAACAAAACAGAATAAAACAACCCCCCTCCAAAAAAACCAAAAAAACTTTGCCAACTAAAATGAAGAAGGGGAAGAGGGAAAGAAACTATGAAGGAAACACATCATAATATCTCTGCTGCTGTGGTGTATGAGAAACTAATAGATGTGGTATAACCAGTAAACCACATTGAACAGCCCAAAGGAAAGAGGGAAGAGGAAACGGGACCATCTATCAACCTTAGGGACCCGGTTAGGCTTAAAGAGCTGAAAAGAGAACCCTTCATTGAAGGAGCACCCAGGGCTTGGGGAGCAACTCTCCTCAGACTCTGAGTTACTGTCCTTCTCTTGGTCACAGGCCATCAGCTCCTCATCAGTAAGGCTCCAGATACTGTCAGCATCTCCCTTGCATTGTTCATCAAGGCCAAGCCAGCTGCTCGTAATACTGATGTCATCCTGTAAGCTCTCAATTTTATCAAGGTCCCAACTTCCTTCTTGCACACACCTCTGGCTAATCTGGAGCTTGAGCCTTCCAGTGGGGCTGCTTCCATGGCCATGGCTTTCCTCAGAGTTTAGGCTTTCTTCGGAGTCTTCATCATCAAGGGCATCAGAATGGCTGTGGATTTTGATGGGGATAATACTGTCATTAGTAAGAAAGCCATGAAAGTGAATGGTACAACCAGGCAGTGTTTGCTCAGAGGTGGAAGGCAGATCACTCAGGCTTTCTCCAGTGGCCAATTGAGCCTGGCTTGAGACAGAAGAGAGTGGGCTGAGGCTTTCCGAGGTAGCCAGCTGGGCCTGCTCTGACATGAACGCCAGGGATCCTAGATTTTCCTGGCTTGCCAGATGAGCTTGCATGGGGCTGTCAGGAAGGGGACCAGCTCTGTCTTCTACTCTGTCTTCCACATTAATCAGACCATCCTTGAAGGAGATAATGAATAAGCTGATTACTTTCATATCACCTAGTGGGCAGGCATAGGGAAAGAGAAAAAGGAAGGAACTTTCCTGATTAGTGCTTGCAAAGCTACTGTTGACACCTTTGATGGGCGGAGCCTGTTGGGCTCTCTGAGGTGCTTAGAGGGGTTGAGAAACTGAACCAGGAGGTTGTTTTAACATGCAGAGAATGTCACAGCTGCAGCCAAGCAACTGTTTCCCCATGGAGCAGTTGTGACCTCAGGAATACTATGTGCTATATGTAGGCTTCCAAGTTAGCATGAGATTGAGCTTTCTGCAAAGGAGTGGTGTTGTTGGGCATTTACATATACCCCAAGGCAAAGGGCTCAGTACGTTCTCAGGTGTCTGAAGTGCAAGGGAAGGAAAAGTATGAAGGCCAGTCTTCCTGCACCTCACCTTCCTTTCTAATTTTATCACTTACTCTGGAAGCCTGTAAAATGGAGCAAACTTGGATCGAAGATCTAGAGAAATCAAGTTCTGACTTTTCTTACTTCATGATATCAAATAATTACTATCTATAGATGAGTGTGGGTATGCCTTTCATATACAAGTAAAGTATGAGGATAAAAGCAACTATGAAATGTGAAAGGTTCAAGTGCTAAGCCTAGGCTGAGGAGGTCCTGAGAAAAGCTAGCTGTCAGTCAAAATGTCAAACCTGCACATTTGCTACCACCACTTCTTGGTAGCGGTATCGGGCAACAACTCTTCTGGGTTTCCTGTATCTCCTGTGATTACGTCGAGGTACTTGGCTGAAGAAAAGGTAGTTGATATAGACATATTCCAGCAGGGACAGGAAAACGAAGAACAGGCACACAAGGATGTAGATGTCAATGGCTTTGATACAGGAAATATGGGGGAGTTTATCCCGCATATGTGAGTCGATGGTAGTCAGGACAAGGATCGAAGTTAGTCCTATGAACAACACAGTACAGGGTTACTCTCCTTCAATAGCTGCAATTTTAACAAACCTTTGAGTCTATACCTCAAAGGAGGTGAAGAGAGGCCACCTCTGGGGTGAAGGTTTGCCCATGTACTCTCCTTGCTCCTGCTCCCTTTGCTTATCAGGTCGATTGCTTTGTATCAAGCTCAAATTTCTAGCCATGGTTTAAGTAATTAACATCCCCATTTCCATAAAGTCTTCTTTTAGTATCTGAAGTTTTCTGAACACTAAAATATCATATATATATATATATATATATATATATATATATATATATATATATA
>NW_021620526.1:167091-170831 GCF_004785775.1 Grammomys surdaster
ATATATATATATATATATATATATATATATATATATATATATATATATATTTGTGTTCCTAAAGGAAAAGATAGACCACTCTGCTCTACAGAAGGTAAAAACTGGCCAAGTAGCTCAATATTCTAGGCTGTTCCTTGCTCAAAACATTTGATGCCTCCCCCAAACCTAGACCTGAAGTTTAAGGTCTTCTCTGTTCTGTCTTTACTTGTTTTCCAAGTAAAATGATCCAAGTTTCTTCCTGAGATGGAGATAGAGAGAACTTACCAATAGTTACCCTGGCTGCAGAGGAATCACAGTTCATCCAAAATGATATCCAGGAGAGAATGGTGGTGAGGACTGTGGGCCAATAGACCTGCACAAGGTAACTGTGGACTTCCCTCTGTACCTGGAACTTCACTATTAGGCGCACGTAGGAGCCTATAAGAATACACAACAGTATCAGGCCAATGCAAGTCAGCTCTAACTTGCCTCCTGCCTCACTCATTTCCACAAATGTTTTCAGGCTGCAAGCAGATAGAGGGTGTGAGGCCAGCCTTATGAGCAGCAGAAATCATTTCCAGCTATACAGTGTTGTTAGTCTGCCCAAGACTTCCACACTTATTCTCCATCTGTAGGGCTGAGCCACTAGGGCTTTATCAAGGGGGAAGGGAAGATAAGATGTGTTTAGAACCAAAGAAATGGGAAAGGATGGAGACAATTATAAGGATCAAAGGCAGATGCCCCCAAGAGTTTATATTGGTGTAAAGGGGACAAGAAATGGGAGAGAAAGAGGTTGTCTGGGGCACCTGTGTAGAAGTACACCTCCTTGCTGGTAATTGTCCTCCCCAGGTAGGTGTACTGAGGGATATGCAGCTCATCAGTAATGTGGATGGCATTATCATTTTCCCAGGATAATACAATGTCTTCGACGGTGTAGCCATCTGGGAGGTGAAACAAAGAGTTAATCTAGGCAGATTTCACCCCACAGAAGTCTGTGAAAACCAAAACATGGTCAGCACTTGAAATTTGGGGGATATGTTGTGGCATTATGAGTGTGAGCATGGGGGAGTCTAAACACTTGCAAAGAGAGAGGACTTCCACTTTGGAGTTTCTCAATTGAATTATCCACACAATAAAAGCCACCTACTCCCAGATGCCAAGTATATACAGCTATCTGCCAGCTTATTATGGAGCTACTATCCATCTATCTTTTATATACTGCTGTGAACATATTTGGGAGAAAGAGGGAAATGCATAGCAAAGGAGCTGTGCTGTTCTTGGTGTCAACTCTACTCCTGCTTTCCTGACTGCTGTAGCCCAACTCAGGGATGAAGGATCCACAGGAGAAATACGTACAGCTCTCCACCTCCAGCTTGCAGGATTGTTTGTCCATAGGGAATTTTTGCAGATCCAGGGAACAGGCTGCTGTTGTGGTAAGTCTGCCAAGGAAATCAGAAAAGGAAGGGAAATTATTCAAACTTATTCCTAAGGATTCTGCATGGTGGGGAGGCAAGGGTTAGGTGGAGGGTTGACACATATGTATGGAATTGGGGGGAGGCAGAGAAAGAGAGAGAAAATTGGAATTTGATAAAGAATCCACAAGATTTGGCAGAGCTGAAACAAAGAGCAGATATATATCATGCCAGAAAAACCACAGAACATCAGAAAGTGAAGAGCCCTTGAGGAAACAATACAGAGACAGAAACACCTGTGGTTAAAGTTATCAACAAAGCTGTTGAGAGAACACTGTGTGCTGTGTGTAATGTGCTAAGGCTACATAGCCATTGGGAAAAGCAGGTATGTGGTGTGCAAGTATAAGTGTGAGCAGTGACCCAGAGCAGCCTTAGACCATATCTACATCCATGTCAGTAGTGAGGGCCAACATGGCACTGAGAGCTACAAAGACATCAGTGGGCATGAAATGCTTATCCATGGATGATCCAGACAGTGCTGACAGTAGATACAGTTAGAAGAAGAATTAATTGCTATGCTGTGCAGCCAGGAGTAGAATCTGAGCAAATGGCCTTGGCGGGGCTATGGAACTGGCTTGTGCTTGAAAACAGCATAATCAAAAAAAAATATCTCTACTGCTTCATTTCTGCCCTATGTCATTTTCTTTCATTGCCATCTGCTAAGCTAGTCTAAGCTCTGTCAATCCTTGGAGGAATTTCATTTTGGGGAGTGGGTAGTGTGTACTTACCTCCTTATAAAATGAATTTCCCAAGTATTATTCATTAGCCAATGCTTCCTTTACTTTAAACAAGAGTGATTATTGATCAGTTTCATGTGAGCATTGATATTCCATGATTCCATGGGAATGTGGATAGAGGAAGCAGAAAGGAAGAAATAGGGAGAGAGTACCCCAAAGTAAGAGAAACCCAATGTCAAACAAACCATGGTAGCTACCACTAGGAAATATTTTCTGTGCTAAGATGACCTATCAGCTTGCATTATTGACAATCTGAGCTGAAACTGTGACGTTAACTTTGGTGACTGCTCCATTGCAAATGGATCAGTGGAAGACTATCAGTGTGCATGTGTTCTCTGTATAAAGAGAGCAGGAGCTGAGAAGCCGTACCATAGCCCTCCTACAGCACTAGCTCCCTCTTCTCCTTATACCCTGCATGGTGTAAATATAAAGAAGGAGAGAGGTAGAGCCTAGGCTTCAGCATTCCTTAGTCTCCCTTCTATTGCTGCAAGGAGATAAAGAATTCAACACACATAAGCGAAATGGAGAAAGAGATCTTTTGATCCTAGGAATCAGGATTTCTTTTTAAAAAACTTATATGATAGTTACATAAAAATTTAATGAAAACAATATTTCTTCTCACAAATGGTAGTCAATTTCTTTCTTCATTGTCCACAAAATAAAGCAACACTGCTTCCAGTAAACTCAGATTCCTTAATACACCCTCCTACCATAGGACCTCATTTTTTTTTTAAATTGAGTATTCAGCCATAGGGACTTTGAGGATTTCCTGAAGAGGAAAACATTTGCATGAGGGATTAGAAAGTATGTGAAAATGTATGTGGTACACAGTAGGAAGAATGAAGCTTGTCAGAACAGCCCAAGACTCTTGTGTGGACTCACCGGATACCGTATCGAACTGTCCCATCTGGATGAAGTTGAAATACACGATTCTCCACAGTTACATCATGCACAAAGGCATCTTTGCTATTCACAAAGTAGCAGTCAGGAACCCAGAGCTTCTTATGCATCCGATAATCCAGAGTCAGGTTCAGGTTGGTCTCATAGTAAGCTAAGCGTGTGTCTTTCCAGGTCTGATGTAAAAACATTGTGATTGTATAGTCCTTGGGGGAAACAGGTAAATGACAGTTGTCAGATTGTCCAGCTCTCTGTCTTCTGTAAACATATATTATATGTACACATGTACATATATGCTACTATATGAGACATATTATGCAGATGGGTGCATAAACATGCTTAAGAAGGAATAGCAAAAATTAAGCTTCTATAATTAATATCCAGGTTAAGAAAGTTTCAATGTGTGCTTTTCAGAGCACATTTTCCACAACCAGCAGGAAACATTATTCAAGATTTTATGACACTATTTCCCATACCTCAGGGTAGAGTTTCATTGTTTCCATGTGCATTTTTTAGAAAACACAACGGCTAGTTGGACTTCTTTTTGGAACATTGTCCAATTAGAACCAAACTGTCTGTTTCCCTCTCCCTCTCCCTCTCCCTCTCCCTCTCCCTCTCCCTCTCCCCCTCCCCTCCCCCTCCCCCTCCCCCTCCC
>NW_021620526.1:171231-231631 GCF_004785775.1 Grammomys surdaster
ATCTGTAACCCCCCTTTCCCACACAGTATTGTATTTGTGAGGCCCATTCAAAGTTGCTGTGTGTAACTACAATTTGCTCTCCTGTATTCCTGGAGAATATTTTCATATACGGACATACAATATATCAAACTATGTAAAAAAATACCATCCGTGCCCCAAACAGAAGTTACAATGGCAAGGTGAAAGTGGCCATTTGCGTCCCTGCAGAAGCTGACAACAGGTGGCAGCAGTTTTTCCACCTCATCAACCTCAGCAGCATCTGACTCCTGTTTTGGACAACATGTGTTTTATGAAATAAATCTTAACTACCCTGTAGTACAAACATAGTGTGCTATTAAATCTTTTTAAAGCTTCCTAGATTTTTTGGGGGGTTGATAATCTACATGTAACTGAAGTTTTGGATATGCTGTAAGGTGAGCCTTTAATTGACTGGAACCTGTAGACTTACCATATTTATTTCTGAGATCTGTTCAATACTGGAGACATAGATAGATACTGACACAGGCACAGGAGCTCCTACAATATAGGAAGATACAATCACATGAAAATTTGGATAAAGGCTATGCACTCAAGACCCAGTTGTCTAGGCTAAAACTAGTATGGAGGTTTGCTGGTTGTGTGATCTTAAGTCACCTAACCTCTCTAAGCCTGAGCTTCTTCGTGGGTTAAATGGGGATAATGGTATCATAGTTAAATGAAGGTCAAGAAGCTTAGAGCAAGGCCTTGCTTATGCTGTGCTGAAAGGAAGGTACAAAGGCAATAAAAAAGGAAAATATGAAATGAAGCACTCTGTGGTAAATGTTTTCTGATAAAAAACTGAAACTCAACAAACCCATGAAAAAGAGCTATGGTTCATGGTTCTGTGTCAGTGAATGTGAGCATGTCCATGTTTGCTAGTGACTTTGGGAATGTGTTTATATTCAGATGAATGTGCCAATATGTGTGTGATCATGTCTGTGTATGAGTCAGTGTGCATGCATGTTTGTGTGATCCAATGTGGGCATGTTTGTGAGATTAAGTTTGTATGGGCATGTTTGTGTGATCCAGTGTGGGCATGTTTGTGACATTAAGTTTGTATGGGCATGTTTGTGTGGGCATGTTTGTGAGATTAAGTGTGTTGTATGAGTATGTTTGTGTGATCTAGTATATTGTATGGGCATGCTTGTGTGATCCAATGTGTTGTATGGGAGACAACATATGAGAGAGTTCAAGTGAAACATGAGGATATTTATCATGAGGTAACACATGTGTGACTATGAGAGTTATATGAAGGAGTATACTTACATGTTTGTTTCATTATGCTTTGTGGAATTAGGATACGCAGTCATGTAGATGTGGTATATGGAACTGAATGTATGAGTACAGTAGTATATAAATGAATGTGTGATCCTGCATGCTCATATATGGGTGTCTGTGAGATTACCTATGTGTATGAATGAGTTTGTATGCATATTGAATGTTTTTATACGGCAGTGAGTGTATGTGAGCATATTTGTGTGACCATGGTTGTATGGTACTGTAAGCATATGTACATAAGTATGGTAGTGTAAAGTAAATTTGCTAGTGTGCTTGTGCCTGCAGGCATATTTGAGTGCATCAACAGGTACAATGTTCATCTGTGTATGACTGTGTCACTATCCATATGTAGGAGTGAATCAGTGTGTGTAAACAAACAACTATGAGTGAATGTGTGTGGTTGTATGAGTTTGATAATGTATAATGATAGATTTTATAGGTATATTTGCATATATGAGCATGTTTGTGTATTAATATTACTGTGTATTAAAGTGTGAGTGAATTTTTAAGTATACATATGTAAACACTCATGTTTATGTATACATATGAACACATATGTGAGTACTGATGGTTTGTCAATGTGTCAGAATATTTATGTTTATATGTGTGAGAATGTTGATGTATTTGCTCTTATGTAAGAATGGATTTGTGTGATTATATGTGGGTATAAATGAGTGTATATAAGCATATTTGTATTGAGTAAATGTGTAACCAAGTGCGTTCATGTTTAGGTGTGTTTGTGAACTTGTCTGTGTGCATAAATGTACTTGTCTGCATATGTGAATATGTTTTCATGGCAATGAACATGTGAGTATGTTCATAAGTATGAGTGTGTTCATGTAAATGTCTGATTGTGTGAACAAATTGTATATTTATGTGTGTAGATGAATTTTTGTGATTATTTCTATATGTCTGTGCATGAACAAGTATTTTCCTCATATATATGTGTATGTGTTTGGCCATTTTGTATGAGTGTTAATGTATGAATTTGGGTCATGTTTGTGTGCATTAATGTGTGAATTTTAGTGAATGTATGATCATGTTTATGTGTGTCCATGTGATTGAATTCATGAGTGTGTTCATGTGAGTTAATACTGTCTAATGATGGTGTGTTTAATGTGCAAGTGTGACTCAGTGTGTAATTCTGTATCAGTGTTCTGCCTCCTGATTTTTCCCTTTGCTTGGATATTTGCAGTGTCCATTGGCAAGACTCAAATATAATCATGGTTATGAAAATAGTAAGCTGTAAGGTACTATGGAGAAATCCATTTTATTATTCTCTCATCAGCTTATAGCAAAGTATATTACACCACACTGCTGCTAGGGAAATATGTGTACGTGTGATGTTTGCAATTCAACCTGCAGGCTGATTGCATAGAAGCTGAGCTAAACAGAGGAAGATGTATTATTTCAAACCCAGTGCCTTAAAGAGCAAAGTGCTTTGGGAAATAAGTGAATAAATGGCAGCTGAGAAGCAAATGGGGTTGTGTTAGGGCACAGCCCAGAATCCAACACCCAGGGCTAGTTTGAAAAGCCCCAGGAAAATGCTATGTAGTGACAGAGGTTCCTAGAAAAGCTGGGTTTGATTGCTGCCTTTCAGGCTGCCCTCCCTACCCTTTTAGCAGATGGTAGCTGTGTTAGTAGGCAACAAGCCCCAGAGAGGCCTGCATGCCTGCTTATTTATTTAAAGCCCAATTGCCAGCCCCTTCCTCCAAGGTCAGGCTTCTCTAGACCATCCTAGTGATGCCTTTACTCATGTGGAATGTTGTGGAGCAAAAGGGCCAGGGCAGTAGCCTGCTCAAGGGCTCTTAGCTGAAGAGGTAGTAGATACTGAAATGCAGAGCATATTCGCCTTGCCAAGCCATAATATGGCACAGGGACACAAGAGAGTAAGTGGAAATTACTCTTTTTTCTCTAGCTAAGGTGAAAATGTTCCATGTCTTCCTTATGATGTTGGGTGTCTGTCTCATGTTCTTGTGTGTGTGAGGGAGGGAATCAGGAACATTTTTTTTTTTTTTTGGTTTTTCGAAACAGGGTTTCTCTGTGTAGCCTGGGCTGTCCTGGAACTCACTCTGTAGATCAGGGACCAGGCTGGCCTCGAACTCAGAAATCCGCCTGCCTTTGCCTCCCAAGTGCTGGGATTAAAGGCATGTGCCACCACTGCCCAGCTAGGAACATTCTTATTTGTGAAGATTAAGCCCTAAAACTGTATTCCATATTAAATACAGAGGGCATTCTGTTTATTGGGGACTATACAGAGAGTCCTGGGTTCCCTAAATCCTGAGTGCTCTAGCCTGGCTGTCTCATAAATGGGTCTTCCACCATATTTCTCTCATGCAACAGTTCCAGACTTACAGCCTGTAGTGTTCCTTTCCATATAAATGGCAGGTGGTTCTAAGTTCTCCTTGTCCCCTCCTCCTACTGCTCCCACCTGTTTGGGAAAATAATTGTAGGGGCCCATTTTTTATCAGATGCTCCAGCCTGGCATGATCATAATACTTGCTGTAACATGAAAGTTGTCAGCAAGAGGCCCCAGGCCTACTGTGGACCTATAGTGCTGGACAATACCCAGAGATTCACTCTTGCCTCTGTTCCCTTCTTTTAATCTTGAATGGTGCAGGGAGGGCAGCCTGAGCCTGAAACAGTGGTGAACATGTGCTCATTGAGAGGGGATGGCTACTGTTTGGCCTTTGTGGACAAACATTAAAGTGAGAAAGAGGCATCCTTTGAGGCTTGGCACAATGATTCAGAGGCTAGTACCATATAAGGGGTTTTAGCTGTGCTTTACCCTCTGAATTTCTATATGCTAAATGGAAAAGCTGCTGCTGCTGGGGCCTCAGTAGCATAAAGACATTATATGCCTTCTGCCTTTTTTAACCCTGTTTCTCATGCAGTCTTACCTTGGAGCCCTTGGCCAGACCCTTCTGCCGTCATGTAGTGGAGGGAAGTACCAGAAAATTGTCTCACCTCTTCAATTCAGGGCCAAGAAAAACTTTCTTGTTTTCCAAAGTGGCACAGTATTTTCAGAAGACAGTTACACATGTAGCACAAATGTGAATCATTATCAGTGACTACTCAGTAGATTATATCCCATCCTACAGCAAGCTGTCCTGTTTCCTTGTCACTTCTTATTTCTGTTAGTGGCCATCAGGCTGAATTTTATGAAGAACACATATAATACAGGATGCTAGATGGACTGAATTTGATGGGAGCTGAAGGTTTGGAAAAACGGCATTATAGCGGGGTTTCAGGCCTAGGTGTGTTAGGTGACAGAGGCAGAGAAGACCATGGCCTCAATTCTCAATTCCTGGAATGGCTTAAGGATGGCAACACCTTTAGAAGGGAGTAAGGAGGAAAAGGTTTCTGGCATAGAAAGTCAGGTACATTGATACATTCAATGAAAGAGCAGAAGGTCCAAATCTGAAGGAGCTCCCTTGCAGGGTTTGGCAGATTTAAGAAAGTAGGATCTGGGGGTGGGGGGCAGAGGTGTAGACCCTGGTTAGCTTCCAGGGTGGTACTAGCTCTATTCCATCTAACATAAAAGCCTCTAGTGTTCAATTTGGCTTACCTCCAAAATTTGGTCTCACTCGGACATCATATGTTGACAGCACCCTGTCCAAAATATTTTGAACCACAGCTTCATTTGCACAATTTTTGCTGAAACAGAGAAGCCATGAGTAAATGCTGGTTGACTTGTGGCCCACTTACCAGTGGCTGGTTTGCCAGGGCCATCACTGCTCCTGTACATATGTAAACATGTACAGTCATATGTGTGTGCTTTTGCCCTCCCTTCCTCCCCTCTCAGCCTACAGTGAGTCAGCCAGAAGCACAGCAGTGACGCAGACTCTTTTTCCCTTTCCCCTCCCCCTTCACAGTTTTCATCCAGAGGGTGGGGCCCAAGGACTGGATCAGTGTTACCAGGCAGAAATAGTGGTCAGGGGAAGAAAGCCCACCACAGGAGAGGAGGACAGGTGGGCAGATGAGACGCTCAGAAAACTGTATTATTCTGCTTCTTTGAGACACTGCACCTTGAGGTACCCCTGGATGCTGATTGCTGGCAATCTTTCCAGTGGTACCTCGTTGTCCCTGGAGGTCAGCTCCCAATGGTTAGTGTGCCCCTGAGCTGGGCTCATGTTTTCCAGCTCAAAGACACATTTCCTCTACCTAGCATGGTTATTCCCCCCTTCCCCTTACATTTATGTCAACCGTGTGTGTGAGAGAGTTGGTATATGACACATGACGCAAGAAGAGAGAGGTGGGGGAGGGAGAGAGAGTGTCTTGCTCATGTAGCATCTATTTATGACTCTCATTGAACTAAACCATTTCTGATTCCTGGAGTTTAGAGCTGTCTTCGAAAAGATCCATCCTGGGAATAGGCATCTTACTCACTACACATATGCTTTTAGCTTGGAGGTGACTCAGGTGAGCACCTGTAAGTGAAGGCAGCTCAACTGCAGATAGTAGGCCTTTCCAGAGGTTTCTGAGATGCTCATTGGATTAATCTAGACTTCCATTCCCCAAAGGGCTTTTAAATGAAGACAGGCCCCAGGCATCACTATCACTGGGGCTCCTCTGATCTCTGACGAATCACCCCTGCAATCTCCATCTCTCTGTCTGTCTGGGTGTCTTTTCTCGATCTTTCCATCTCTCCCTGACTCCCCCACCGCTGTGTATTCACTGATGCAGTCTGGAATGTTGGATTGAGAGTGCTGTAGGGCTGCCTGCTGGAACCTTGCCCAGCCTAGCTCTTCCCTCTTTCTGAATACATGTTTATTTATAATTTGTCACTTAAAATTATTACTTATTTCCCTCAATCATAAAATTTAATTTTGTAACATTCAAAAGTGCGCACATGAATTATTCCCAAACTAAAGAAATACATTCCCGCCTGTTTCTGTCCACAGATTTCCCATGTGCCAGCATTCCAGATCTGTAGCCACTTGCGAATACACATTTTTATGTGTGATCTACATTTCAAGGATGACGGTTTATCCCCTCTTCAGATACTTGCAGACCTAAAGAAACTTTAAACCAAACACAGAGAAACACTGAAATCTTCAAATGTTTTCACAGGAATAAGCACAAAGTCTTACCCCTACTTAAGCCAGAGGTTACATGCCATTTGCAGCTACCAATTACACAATCATTCCAATCTGCTGTATTTGAAAGAGCCCCTCACCGCTCCCCCCAGAGAAAGAGAGAAACAGAGACAGAGACAGAGACAAAGAGACACAGAGATATTGTTTCAGCAAATGGACTAAAAATCTTTACTCAAACAGGTGTCTTTCCTGTCTGTTGTGCAAATTGCCCATGTACACCCCCAGTACCATGGGTGTCAGAGAACATGACTGAGAAAAGCTGCCTGGGACCTCAGTCCCTGAGAATGATCAGGTAGATTCTGGGGTGAGGGTGCTTCTGGCCTCAAGAATTGGGCTGTCAGTAGGCACAGTAAGGCACAGCAGTAACAGGTGGGCTGTCCCCAAGCTCCCTTCATCTCCTAGGCAAACCGGGGTCCGAGTCCCTTGCCCCCAGCTCTCTCTGTCCAAGAGGCCAAGACCTTCCTTTGCCCCTGTCCCTTCCATGCTCATCTATGCTGGGCTGCTTACCAGTTGAAGAGATCCAGGATGACTTCAGGCGTGCTGGAGGAGAGCTCGAAGTGGAATTTTGGAGTGGGACTGTGGTCGTTACGCTCTGCCAGCCAAGTCCTAATGAGCAGCAAGAGCGCGGCGGCTCGCAGCATGCCTCGGATGCCCATGGCTGCGGTGCTCTTAGGGACCGCAGTGGATAGCTGGAAAAGGGGACAGGGTTGGGGTGGGAGCGAGTCAGTACCGGGCAAAGGAGCAGAATCACAAGTCCTTCCGCAGAATCGGGACCCTAAGGAGAGACTCGAAGGAAGCAGGGAATATGGGGTCGCTCTGAGCCAAGGGCCTGAAAGAACAGTGGCTCAGCAGCAGCTCTACCCCATGCAGCGATCCACAGGGCGTGCCACTGCAAGGTACGCTTCATCTGGCTCCTCTCGGGACTGAGACTGGGTTCCGAGTAGGGCGGGGCTTGCGGCTGGCTCCGCCCACTCCGACGGCAGCACCTGCTGAGCCAATCCTGCAGGCGCCTGGAGCAGCACAAAAAGGTGCGCGCTTGGACCTCCGCCCCTCAGGCTGCGCTCTTTCAGGTCTCCGCCCCTTCAGATCTCTGCAGCTTTACCCTGACCTGCACTAGTCATCTGGGTGGGGTCCAGCCATGGGAGAGGGAGGGGCTTACTGCTGAGACTGGACTTCTGGCTCTGGCCTCTTCTTTGTAGAAGGAAAATGTGTTTCTTTTAGAAGACTTTGTGTCCAAAAGTTTGCATTTTGAAAGAAGTGTGGCCATTTGACTGTCATGGCTGGATGTGCGCTCTGAAACACTTGCACGTCTTAGAAGAATCAAGAGGTTGTTCTCAGACCATTGACACTCCAGTAACTCAACGGGTTTAACCCAATGTGCTTTATCTTTGAGTGGGCGACTGAGACTCTTACGGAAGAGTCTCAATGCAGGGCTTTGACCACAGAGGATGAAAACTGTCTTCCTGGAGCCAAATTTCCCAGAGTGTTCTTTTCCTTAACTTTAGAGTCTCAAGAAAAACAAATTCAGGGAGCTGAAAGTATTCACCAGCTGGAGTCATCCTAAGGTAGGATTCATTGCTGTAGACAGGGATTGCAGAGTGGAAGTGAGGAGCCAGCTGACACAATTGAAGGGAAAAAGAAGGCTTCAGATGTCACCAGAAGTTGCTGATGCACCTGAGTTTAAATGCTATCACATGGAAAAGTTTGAGATTTTTGTTAGGAGGCCTTTATTATTTCCCCTACTTGGAAACTGCTTCTGTTATGGAAGAGAAGATTATGGAATGGCTTCACAGTATCCTCTGTGTCCAAGCCTGAGTCCATGACAGAGCTGGTGCCAAAGCATTACAAGAACCCATGTACCCAGTAATAAGAAAAAGGGCGTAATCATGTCCACTAGCATTACACCTCCCAAGTCACACCATAGAGAAGGACTGAGGTAAAATGGATCTCAAGCCCAGCCTTCATTTACTAGGCTCATACACATAGAAAAACACCCTTTCTGCTTTCCCTCAGTACTTGGTAACACAATTTTAGGTTGGGTGAATACAGAAAACCTTCACTCTCCTAGTTTTCTCAATGTCTTACAGTTACTAACTTAACTTTTTCCACTTCTTTTGAAAACACAATTTAGAAACAAACTATTCCATGTTCTATCGTCTCATGAATTCTCCTAAAGTGCAGAGTACTGTTACATCTTCCTTAAAAAATCTTCCCAACTGTGCAGAAAATGGACATGAAAGAGAACAAGGAATGATAAGATTTACATGTTATTGCTAATCACATATAAGAACTGAGAGACAAGCCTGATCTCACATTGTGAGTCCTGTCCCATCACCCCTGATCATCCAGATATCCTTACAGAGATTCTGTTTCTCACCAAAAGGTAATCTGTATCTTTTTGCCTAAAGAAATGGATGGTAATATGGGTAAACAGGTTCAGAGAAAGAAGAGAAATTGACCCAATGTCACATAGTAGTAGAGATTCAAGCTAGAAAATCTATTCACAGATTTGTCTGCTTCCTCTGACTGAAAATTGAGACAACTACCAGCAGATGGGATTAGATTTGTTTCAGAGATATTTCCAGCACTGAGGAGTCAACTTCTGCAGCCAATTAACTGGTGTGGCCTGTTATTTGTAAGGACAAGTTTTATAATTGAAATTCTGTTCTTATGAGTTTCTGTGACAGGGGACTGGAGCCATTACAAGGTCTCCTTCAAATACTGGAGGTCAGGCCTCTATCCCTGCCTTCGCAAGTTTAGAATTGCCACAGCCCTTCTATACTTAGAGAAGGGAGGAGATGTCAGGGGCAGCCCTGCTTACCCACTGAAGTCCTAAAATCAGCCATAGGCCTAAATTCAGCAATAGGCCTGTCACACATGTATACTAACACCAAGTCTTGGGTCTCAGTGGAAAAACATTGAAACAGATGGCTATAACCTAATGTAAACAGGCAGCTTTTGTGGAAATTTACCAGCCTGAGTAGTCATAGACCTTGTAACTAGGTAGCCTTGGCAGACAATACCAACTTAGATAAGGACAAGCGAGTCATAGGCAGAGTCATAGTGACTTGTCCCCTGAACCTTCACCCAGCCGATACCCGGTCCTGAAGATATCTGTATTCCCCCTAACACCCACACTCCAGTGTCATTCCCTTCCCCACATCCTGCCTTTCTGTGTTTATAACCCCTGTGTGAATGAATTACGATTTGAGAAAAAATAAATTATAAAAAAAAATGAGTTTCTGTTACTATGGATATTTCCAAAAAGTTGATGTCAATTATTTATTTCTGGGCCTTAAATCCCAAAGGACCACTTCTGGTTTCCTTGGAGGTAATGCTTTGAAATTTCTGAATCTTATGACCAAATAATGCCTCAAATGTAGCTAGATATATACACATATCACTGCAGTGTGTACTGAATGAGCTTTTGTCTCAATGTATTTGTATACCCACAAACTTTTGGGCTGAGTCTGTTGAGATAGCACAGTTGGTAAGGGGACTTGATTTCAAACTTGATGACCTAAATTTGATCACTGGAATTCACATGGCAGAAAAAAAGAATGGACTCTCAAAAACTGTCTTCTGGCCTTCATAGATAAAGATTGCATGTTTCTACCATACATATATGCTAAAATAAAGTTAATGTATAAAATAGTGTTTAAAAATCCAGGCTAGATGTGGGATTGTGACCCAGGGAGACCATGATGAAGGATATAGTTTGCTAGTAAGACAACAAATGATGAAGTGTGGTTGGAGAGATGGATCAGTGGTTAGAGCATTTACTGCTCTTGTAGAGTTCCTGAGTTTAGTTCCTAGCACTCATGTCTGGAGGCTTATAACTGTTTGTAACTCCACATCTACAGAGTGAAATAACAGTGGTTTACTATATTCTAGAAGAAGCTTGAGAATATCTGCAGGAACATTCAATCACCAAAAGTGTTACAGAAATACTAAAAAAAGAATTGAAGAGAAGGTTTATAACTCAAACCACTAACAATGAAACTTGAGAACTGAATGTCTCAGCTAATCAGAATGCCAAACACAATTGAAAAAATAATTAAACTAGATTTGGAAGATATGTTACAATTAATAGCCCAAAGTTCAGCCTGGAGAAAAAAAATTATACGGGATCTTTAAAAATGAGCATGAGACCCAGTGGGTAGAATGAGAAGACTCTCATGTATATGTGTATGTGTATATGATGCATATGTATACACACACACACACACACACACACATATTTGGGAGAGAAAAGCAGAGAAGATCCAAATTCACAAATTTACAGCTTCAAACAGCTCAAGTAATTCCAGGCAGGAAAGACAGATGAAATGAAATCTACTTATAGATACATCACTGTAGTGAGAATTTTGGTTTCTTAAAAAACCTCAGTTATGTTATGTAAATATGTTTTTGTTTTAATTCCAGGTATGGGATACGGGGCTGCTTAAGATTGTCCAGCTACTAACTAATATTTGCCTTTTGTCGGGGCACAGCGGTGATTCTGCCAGCTGAACATAGATTATGTTTGAAATTCTGGGGACTCTTGAAAGGGTATAAAAATGCCAGAGCCCTGTTAGGCTGCAGGTGGCTGCTGCTGCTGCCCCTGCTGCTGCCACCACCTCTGCTGCCACCACTGCTGCTGCTGCTGGTGGTTCCTGTTGTTGCTTTTGCTATTTGTTAGATTTCTGTTTGTTGATTGTTCTGTGCTGTTTGCTGGTTGGAGATGTCCTGATGGCAAAGATTGGACTTGCCCCAAGGACCTCAGTACCTGTAATCAGCAGGAAGTAGTCTAAAAAGGTCTACATCTCCTTTCCCTTCTAACCATCTTTCTCACCTATCTAGTGTTGGGGCAGGAGTATGGAAGGAATTGGGGTGGAGAAAGGTAGTACATGTTGGGCATCAGTGGGAGTGGAGGTCCTTGGTCCCATGAAGGCTGGATGCCACAGTGTGAAGGAATTTGAGGCCTGGGAGGTGGGAGTGGGTGGGTAGGTGGGGCACATCCTCATAGAAGCAGGAGGAGGGGGGATGGGATAGGGGGTTTCTGGGTGGGGGGGGTAAATGGGGTAAGGGGATAACATCTGACATGTAAAGAAAATATCCAGTAAAAAAGAGAATCAATTAAAATAGCCAAAAATTATGCTTACACATTATAAATGCTAAAAACCAGAGGTAAGGAAATCCAATTAGAGTGGTCTACTGAGAAATAGAAGGCTATTGTTTTATAGATGTGTGCTTCTCTTTCCATTGGCCACAAAAGAGGAGACTATTATCTCTGGATGTGAAATATTACTTGCAATTCAGCTCTAAGGCTGGAAAAAGTACTTCATTTAAGCTAAAGAATGACAAAATAAGTTGTTTTAAAGTCAAAATTAAAATGAAATTTATTTTTCTTTTTTATTGGTATATGTTAGTTGTGCATAGTACTGGATGCTGTAAAGGCATATTCTGTTTTTCTCTTCCCTTTGGTTCCCTTTAGATCTTTGCAGAAAAATTATCCTTCTCCTTCCCATGCCATCAACATTAGCTTTGTTTCTATTAAATGAGCAGCTCTATAGGCGGGATGCCTTCTTCCCTCCATCATCACTGGGCTATCAACTTTGCTGTGCTGGGATGAAGTTCCGGTACATACATACAGCTAAACAGGCTAGCTTTGGGAAGAGTGAGCCCTCTTCTCATCACTTGAGATTGAAAAAAATGTCCTCCATTCAGCAACAGATAGAAGGTAAAATTCTCTTCCATATAGGAAGTTACTTTGAATTTTTTGGTTTATCTCAAAATACTTCATGTATTGCTTTGATTTGAGCAATGCCCTCTCTCATATGCCTCCACAGAAAACACTTTCTGCAAGAGTGGATAATGGAACAGTAGGCAATCAGAATGTTCTCTGAATATGTAAACTAGCCTTCATTATAGCAAGTGGTAAGTAGTCACAATTTCACCAAGTGTTACAAAGGAAGAGAGCTTTGAATTTCTGATTTCAAGTGTCCACATTTTTCTTCATTTTGCTAGGCCTTGATTGTTTATGTCCTTCTTTAGCATGTTCTAACCGTATCTCCTTTTCTTACAGTGAAGTGCAGGAGTATAGAGGATGTTCTGAGTATGGGCCGTGACACTCCCTACCTCCACCGGGGTCACATATAAGATATTTACATTGCAATTTCTGACAGTAGAAAAATTACAGCTATGAATGAGCAACAAAATAATTTTATCGTTGAGGCTCACTGCATGAGGAACTATATTAAAGGGTCGAAGCATTAGGATGGTGGAGAGCCAGGGCATTAGGGGACAGGACATATATAGCATATACACTAAAAGTGTATTTGATCACAAACCTGGAGGTACAGATTAAAGCTCGAGAGCTAGTTCAAAGAAGTGTGTCTCAGCCTTTCATCTGAAATATGAGGATGGTAACCATACCTACTCATCAATGCCTGTGACAACCTAGACAGAAGAAAGCCCTGTCCAAACACTAGCTCTGGAGCGCCATCTCTTTTTATGGTTTTATCTGGAAGGGCTGCGGTTAGTACCACATTTAACCACGAGAGGGCATCAATGCTCTTGGTCTGGTGGCAGAATGAACCTTTTTTATGTAATTAGTTTTTGAATCCAAAGCCAGGCTGATATTTAGGAAAAGAACACTCTCAAAAGCTCAGTGAAACAGATGGAGATAAACATCCTTTTTAGGGAGTGAACGTTAATCAGCACATGGAAAGGCTTCTATTTCTTTCTTTTGTGTTTGTGCACTGTTAAGGTTGGGCCTGTATTTTGTCTTCAATTTTTTTTTTGAAATTAGTTTTCTTCTCCCTACACTATATCCTGATCATTGTTTTCCATACCTTAACTCCACCCAGATCTTTCTCACTTCCCCACTCACATAAATACATTAGAAAACAAACAGGCAACTAAAACCAAACCAGTATAGGACAAAACAAACAACAGAAAAAAAGAGCCAAAGAAAAAGCATAAGAGATACATAAAGATGCAGACATATATACACTTGTGCACATAGAACTGTCATAAAAACATAAAACAGAAAACTATGCTATATAAGCAAAATACCTGTAGATTTAAAAAACAAAGAAACAAGCAAACAAAAACCCAACAACAATACAAAAACCCCTCCAGATAAAGCATTATGAAACAACAAAAATCTCCAAAACAACCACTGAGTTCATTTCATATTAGCTATCTACCACTGGGCATGAGGCCTGCTCTTAAGTGTGGTTTGTATACTCAGTGAGACTCTGTTGGTGAAAACAAATTTTCCCTTTTTGAGCTGTTATCAACGGGAGATAGCTTCTGGGTTAGGGATGGGGAATTCGTCCATCTCCTCTCTCAGCACTGAAACCCCATCTGGCATATTGCCACTGTTCCAGTGAATGTATTTTAATTCATTTATTTATGTATTTGAAAACAATAATTATGTGCTCAGATCAGAGAAATTAATTTATTGATCACTTCAAACTGTTTTTCCTGTGTCATATATACTTAAATCCCCTCTTCTAGCTGCTTTTAAATATGTACTCAGTTAATAGTCATGTTATTGTGCTATAGAGACCAGAACTCATTCCTCCTATCAAATATATGTGAAATAGAGAGACTCTGACCTAGTCAAGGATGGAGATTAGGGCACAGAGTGAGACCCACACTTTTGAGTGAGCTTACTTGACTAGTCCATGATTGATTATTCTTAAACATGTCAAAATTCCAGCAATAGCTAATTCAGTTTGCCTTAAGAAACATGCTTTCTAAAGCAATTCAATAACCTAGGAGCCATTTCCAATTGTCATTTGGAAGGCTATTGTATTATAGATTTGTACCTCTCTTTTTATTGTACACAAAAGAGGAGACTATTGTCCATGGGTGTGAAATATTGTTTGAAGAACAGCTCTAAGGCTGGGAAAATGTACTGACAACTAGTAAAGCTGAGAGGTCATCTTAGCCAAATAGCTGCTGGGAATCAAACCCAGGTCCTCTGGAAGTTCTCTTAATCATTGAGAATCATTGAGTCATCTCTCTGGCCTTCTTTTAACTTTTGAGGGACCACCTTTCTGTTTTCCATAGTAGCCATACTGAGTTACATCCTCACAATGTGTAAGGGCTTCACTTTCTCTACAATTTTACCAGAATTTGTTATCCCTCTAGTCAGAGCTGGAACCAGCTAAATACTGAACTGATACAAATTATATATATATGCATGCATGCTCAGGTAAGCTCTGATAGGCTTGGTGTGTCTATGTAGATGAGATGAGGAAAAAAGACCATCAGGAGAGAGTCAATTACTTGAAGAAGGTAAGAGTCAAAGACACCCTTACTTCAACTGTTAGGTGCCCCACAACAACATCCAGCTAATCAGGCAGTGGGAGGAGTGGGAGGAGTAGGGTTGAGCTACAGCCCAGTCCAGAGTTTGGCTTATAATGGGTGCTCTGGAAAACTATTAAAGAGTTGACCCAGAAACGAAGAGAAGAAAAATTTCAAAAGGTAGTAAAGTACCTACAAAAGTTACTGACAAGTAATTTTCAAAAAATAGATAAAAGAGAAATAATATTCTAAAAGCCTAATGAATCATAGACATCCAAGGATATTATCATTCTCAAGGACTATTACAGAGAATTCTACATAGTCTGCTGAAAATTTAGAGTTTTTTTTCTCAAATGTTAGGTAACCAGGACTTTAGTCCTTTCTTTTTTTATTAATCATTTTATTTGTTTACATTTCAAATGATATTCCCCTTCCTGGTTTCCCCTCTGCAACTCCCCTCTCCCCTCTCCCATTCCCCTGCTTTTATGATGGTACTCCCCCACCCACTCACCCACTCCCACCTCACTGCTCTAGCGTCCCCTTATGCTGGGTCATCAATCCTCCACAGGACCAAGGGCCTCCCCTCCCATTGATGCCAGATAAGGAAATCCTCTGCTACATATGCAGCTGGAGCCATGGGTCTCTCCATGTGTACTCTCTGGTTGGTGGTTTAGTCCCCAAGAGCTCTGGGTAGTCTGGTTAATTGATATTGTTCTTCCTACTGGGTTGCAAACCCCTTCAGCTCCTTCAGTCCTTTCTCTAACTCCTCCATTGGGGGTCCCCAGACTCAGTCAGATGTTTGGCTGTGAGCATCTGCCTCTGTATTTGTCAGGCTCTGTCAGAAGCTCTCATAGGACAGCCATACAAGGCTCCTGTCAGCAAGTGAGTGCTTCTTGGCATCAGCAATAGTGTCTGGGTTTGGTGTCTGTATATGGAATGGATTCCCAGGTGGGGTGGTCTCTGTATGGCCTTTCCTTCAGTCTCTGCTCCATTTTTTGTCCCTGTATTTCCTTTAGACAGGAGGAAATCTAGGTTAAAATTTTTGAGATGGGTGAGTGGCCCTATCCTTCAACTGGGGCCATGCCTATCTACTGGATATGGTCTCTACAGGTTCCATCTCCCCTTTGTTGGTATTTCAGCTAATGTCATCTCCTTTGGGTGATGGGAATCTCTCATTGCCCTGGAATCTGGGACTTTCTAGTGGTTCCCCCTAGTTACCCATCCCCCATTGTTACATATGTTCCAATGCCTGTGCAGTGATTAATCTAATGCTTCTAATAATTCCAAACAACAGAAATGTAGACACAAAGGTTGTTACTGAAAGTGGAGCATTAAGACTCAGATGGGATAATTTCAGAAAAATATGTAAGGATGAGAAGACAGATAATTTGAGAGTTTGAATATGTACAATGTTATCATGGGGTCAGTAGATGTGTGAATGCATCACCAGCTGTGGTACATGCTACAACCACATCTGGAAGGCACCACACCTTAGCTACTTTGCTTTCCACCACTTAGATAAACTCCTGATGTGACTGTATGTTGCTTCTCACACTGCTGCTGTCATGCCAATTCAGGCCTTTGTCTCCATATTTGACTCCTATAATACCCTTGTAATTAGTTTTCATTTTGGATGATTTCTTCATCTTAAATCCCTTCTTTACTCAAGCCATTTCTTGATTTTAGCTTCTCCTTCCATTTCATGCCTTTCTCTCCTCTCGTGCTTACTTCACCTCAAATCTAAAGGGTCTACTGGCCTTGCCTTGAGTCAAGTCCCCTGGAGAGACGGCTTGCCACCTTCATTTGCCTGAATCAAATCTATCTTAGACTAGATCAGACAAGATTCTTGTTTCCTCAAAGCCAGATGCAAGGGTTTTGGCTATAAGGTGCTGTGCCCTGCTCATTGATGTCTTTTCTCAGTGTTCTCTGTGTTCATGTTTCATTTCCTTTAAATTCTATGATGTGCGTCTCATTGGTGGCTACACTCTGCGCATATGTCTTCTCAATTTAAAAGCAAATGCTTTGTCTACCATAATTTTTTTTAGAATCCTTACATCATTTACTTAAATAAACAAGTAAATCCAATCAGGGCTTGTGTAGGTTGTAGTGAAAAGTAGTTTTAATACCTGACATACTAAAATGCAAATTAGCTAAGTCATTTCAGGCACTAATTGACAGTGTAGAAATCTGAGTGGGAAAAATTCAGGTTTCAAATGATTGATTCCTCTGAACCACCTGTGTAGCCACCTGCAGCCATGGACAAACTGGGTTCACCTGAAATAGGGGCTGGAAATGTAAAAAGTGGGGATGGAAGAGTGAGACAAACATGAAGCCAAGACAAAGTTTTCTGATCAAGGCTTGAAGTTTAATATTCAGCTCTTCAAATTTAAAGGGAAAGCCCCACTGAACCCCTTCTTGTTTCAGCTGGAGATGGGTGGGGTAACCCATCCTTAGTCACTGCTGGAGATGGGTGGGGGAACCCATCCTTAGTCACTGCTAGAGATGTCTCAAGGCAAGCTCAGTGGGCAGTTTATTCTTCTAAGTTCCTGTAGCAGGTTGTACATGCAGCCAAGGTTGGTAACTCTACCTAGGTCCTATTATTTGGTCTATTGTGGTAAACAAGGTCTTTCAGGCATGCTCAAGGCTGGGCATAGGGCACAACAGTGTTCTTTATTAATCAACGAGGAACTCTATTTGCTACCTAAGCTTTCCCTTCTGTCCTTTAGAAATGCCAAGTCCATGGGAAAAGTTACTTAAAGCATTTATTCAATTCATTTCTTAGCTTCTGAGTTTGACTAGCTTAAGCCTTTGGTTTGTTCTTGGGGATTATGGGATTTCTAAGAATTGAGCTATTCTCTAGTTCATTCCTTAGAATGTAGGCATGTTGTATACATTTAATCCCTTTAATTTACAGAGTGGGCTAGCATGGAAGTCAAAGGTGAACAATACATTTACACCTTGAATTTCCAGAAAATGAAATAACAGGAGCCCATCTCAGTTCTGAGAGTTTCTATCTCTCTGAGGTTGTTTTTAGGGAAATTGCTCAATACAGTGATATTGGCCTTATCTCTAAAATGATGTAACAATAGACTTTCACCATAAAGTAATTGATGAATACATAGCCAGTGTTCAAATGGTAGAAAATAATTTATTTTTTAAATTTCTAATGGAGTTAAGTAGTCAATTTTCTGTGAGAATGAAAGGAAGGAAGATATGGGCTACAGGAATAGACCAGTCTCATCTGTAGTCCCAGGATGATTTATTTGTTTCTGTTTGGTGGTAGGAATAGACACATAAGAAGACTGCAGAATATGCAGAGAGCCACAGGTAAGCAATCAGGAACAACTTGGGGAACTATGCAAAAGATGTGGAGGAAGGATTGTAGGAACCAGAGAGGTCGAGGACACCAGGAGAACATGGCCTGAAGAATCAGCTAAGGAGGGCTCATAGAAACAAAGTGACAATCATTGACCTAGACTCTCTGCATGTATGTTATGGTTGTTTAGCTGAGTGTTCTTGTGGACTCCTAACAGTGGAAGTAGAGGTGTCTCTGACTCTTTTGCCTGTTCATGAGACTGTTTTCCTCCTATTGGGTTGCTTAGTTCAGCCTTGAAATGACAGCTTGTGCCTAGTCTTATTCCAGATTGTTTTGCTATGTTCAGTTGTTATTTCTGGGAGGCCTGCTCTTTTCTGAGGGGAAACAGAGGAGGAGTGGATCTCAGAGAGATGGGAAGTAGTGGCATGTACTGAGAAGAGTGGAAGGAGGGGAAACTGCAATTGGGATGTAATATATGGGAGAAGAATTTAAGAAAGGATCACAGAATGCAAGCCTGGAGGACCTAGTGCCTGATGTGTGCCCTAATTGTGTTAACTCCAACAGTACTCTCTTAAAACCCAGTACATGTGAAAGGATCTTAAAAACAAACAAACAAACAAACAAACAAACAAATAAAAAAGGACAAAACCAAAAATCTAGACAGGCTAGAGTCCAGGAAGAGTTGATGATCTCCTGTAACAGAAAGTAAAAGCTCAATTAATCATACTTTATTTTTCAACTACTAACTTCTTAATTTAGTTATGGCAATTTAGAAAACAGTTGAGCAGTCCTTATAGGTCTCCATTGACATCTGAAGTTATTTTACATATGGGTATATTTTGATTATATTCCTCATCCATATTACCCTCTTTTTTCCCTCTCCAACTCCCATAAATATCTTCCCAGATAACCCTATTTCATTTTTGTATTTTACTGTTTTGTGATGTAATGAGTTTCATTTTGGTTATTTGCACGAATGAGGGTTCGTTTACAGGAGAATTGGTATCTTACTAGTGGCTACATGATTGATGAAATATGTCTTCCTCCCCCACCAACTGTTAACTGGGTATAAATTCTGAGTTCTATGAGCCTATCCTCTTTTCATGACAGTGTGCTGACAAGCTCAATCTTGTGATGATCTTCTGTACATAATCAGAGCTGCTATGAATTCAAGAATACACTAACCATGTGTATCAGTCAGGATTTGGAAGTCAGCCCTTCATCTCTTTCACTCCTTTTGGTTCTTATATTCTCTCTGTCCCCCTTTCCACTATGCTCCTTGAGCCTTGGAGGGAGTTATATAGATATACTAGTTATGGCTAGCCATCCAATAGTCATTTATTCTTAGTACTTTCAGCAGTTTTGAGCTGTTGCTGTTGCCATTGACCACTGAACAAAGGAGCTTTTCTGACCAAAGCTGACAGCAGCATTAATCTATGGGCACAAGCATAATTATATAGAAGGTGCTTTGACAGGCACATCATACCTATTTAGCAAAATAACAGCAGTAACTTTTCCACCAGGTCCTCATTCTCCTATCCACAGGCTTTTGATGAAGTTTAGCAATATCAGACATAAATTTACTCCTGTGAAGCAGGCATAAGATTTAACCAGAAAGCAGTTGATTACCCCACAATGGTCTTACCACTTTTACACCAATAGGTTCATCGTGTCAGACCAATTGGTGTTGTTGCATACAGGGTCCACAGATGAATAAGACTGCTGTTGACAATTCTCTCCCAACATCCTGCAGAGTACCTTCTGGCTCATTATGGCTAACCAGCAGGGAGAAGGCATTTAGCCCAGCTCCAGTTTGATTTCTCTGTGTCTTGCAGCCAAGGTACTTGTTTTGTTTCTTTTTCTTTATCACTGAACATTATAAATGCTTCAGAATCGTGTTCAGAGCTCCCAATCCATGTTGAATTAATTAAATCACTGTTTTCTTTTTAGCCACAATCTCAAGGCAGTTTCTATAGTAGCGGCTTTCTACCCTGCTGCTGTAGCTGTTTCAGATGTTGATGTAGACATGATGCTGACTCCCACAGGGAGCACAGGGGAAAAAAAATACAGGATTAAAAAAAATTCTGGTTTGGTATAATGAGCTATAACTTCTTTTTTGAAGACCACTCCCTCCTGAGTACAAAGGAGAAATTCAGTTCAATATGGTGTTTTTTGGCTTAAATAAGGTTAAGACACATCCACCACTTGGTGTTACATTATAGATTGTGATTATCTGAAGAGCTTCACAATACTTTTTGAAAGATGCATCTTGCATGAATAAGAAGTCACAAGTGCATAGAAAGGAATCAGGTCACTAAATGGAGTCAACATGATATGGCACTCATTCTTCCATTCTTTTTCTTTCTTCTTTAAGAACAGCAGCTTAAGGCTGGAGAGGTGGCTCCATGGGTCTGATTGCTTGTTGTCTAAGCACAAGACTGTGGATTCACATCTCCAGCATCCACACAAAACAAAGCTAGGCATGGTGCATGCTCTCTAATTCTGTTACTGTGTGGGCTGAAGACAGGAAAGTAATTGATACTTGATGGCTGTCAACCTAGATCCAGGTTCAATTCAAGTTACTGTCTCAAGGAAATGCATAAATCCACATGTACTAACAAGATGTGGCTGGAATAAAATTCAGCACTTTAGGAGCAAATCCTGTCCTACTCTTCAGTGCAGTCACTCTGCACATCACTGACTTCAGGAGCTAAGCCAGGCTGTAAGCAATCCAGCCCAACTCAATACCGCCAGTACTTTGATCTCATTTCTCTAATGACACTCAAGTAGAGTGGCATGATGGATGGTGCTAGGCACCCACAACTCACTGACGAGACCATGTCTAGAACCCTTGCTCCTCAGGAGAGTCACATGTGCAACAACTCTGCAACTTGTACCCCATGTACACTTGTGGTCAGGAAGGGACATGGGAAGAACATGGTGTGGGTGGCTTCCTAGATAGTGTTTTCTCGCAAGAACCTTCTTTCTGTTGAGCACTATATGATAACACACATATATTTATTACTTTGACCAGTTTTGAGTCTCTGCTGTTATGTTCTTTCTGTCCCCCTTTTTATGTGTGGCTGCATACACTACAATCTCTCTCTCTCTCTCTCTCTCTCTCTCTCTCTCTCTCTCTCTCTCTCTCTCTCTTACACACACACACACACACACACACACACACACTTATTTTATACATATAAATAAACAAAAGTTAAATAGAACAGCTAAATTAACATGTAATTTGTTTGCCACACAAATCACTCTTTAAGTGTATAAGCTAATGTATTTTAGTATTTGTGGAGTTATGTAACCACCACCTCTACCTAGGTTCAAAAATATTTTCATTACATAAGAACACATATACATTAAACCAACCATTCTTCATGAATTTCCATGGATTCATTTTTCACAACAGATCACAGGTGGCAAAGTACTCAAGTGCTCAGATGAGTGGACAAATAAGATGCCACATATATCAACAATAATATAGTGTTCCTTATTTTGTACACACCTCATGAAACATCTATTTTTAATTCTCTGGCTTTATATTTCTGAGTTACATAGGACTTTCACATTCAACTTACTTAAGAAGCATCAAATGACTTTCCATAGAGAATGCATCATTTTAAATTCATACAAATACTAAATATATAGTACACACACACATATTTTAAGGTCAACTTTTCTCCAGCTTCATCAACACTTGCCATTTCAAATTTTAAGAATTATAGCCATTGGGTTAGATAATCTGGATTGTCAGTTTGTCTGTTTTTTGAATCATAAAAGAGATTATAAACCTGTGCTTCTGATTGGGAGCCTGAGGATATTTCCAGAAAGGATTAGCAAAGGAGTGAAGGCTCGCCCTGGATGTGGGTATTTGATAAGATGGGAACCTAGATGGAATAAAAGGAGAGAAAAGCAAACATCAACTATTTCAGGCATCCATTTTCTCTGCTTTGTAACTGCTATGAGGTGAATCAATTTCTTCCACCAGGCCTTTCTATCATTATGTTTTTGCCTTACCACAGTCCTGGAAGTAATGCAGATAGCTAGCCTTGAACCAAACATTCTGAACTGTGAACCAAAATAAGTATTTTCTCTCTTAAGCTTGTCTTTCAGGCATTTGTCAGCTTCACTGAGGAATAATCAATATGTAACACCACCCATATTTCATACATATTAGTTTATGATTTCAAAATAAACATAAGTCATCACCACAATCAATGCATAGCTCTATAGTTCATTGAATGTAACAAACTTTATACTCAAATTATACAAAACAAAAACATTTACAGCAACAACAAAAGAATAAAATACTTAGAAGCGAATTGAACTTTGCAGTACAGAGGTAACCAATTATCTTAGTTTTAAAGAAATGAAAGTCTAATAGAGACAAAGATTTTCCTAAAATTCAGGATGATGATATTATGGAAGTAGGAGGGAATCTTAAACCAGGCATGAGCATTCAGGAGGAAATTTGGGAGGTTGGGAAGGTGTAGGAGGAGCTAAGGTGGGAAGAGTAAGAAGAGGAAGAGGAGGAGTAGGGAGAGGAAAAGGAAAAGGAAGAGGAGGAGCTAGGGTGAACAGTGATGTAGGAGCATTGGAGAACCACACAGGTATGGAGAGCAGTCGCGGGTAACAACTTATATTTAGGTTAGCTAATTGGGAAACAACTCTCTTTGTATGGGCATATTGTTATTGAGTATGACCAAACATATGAAGCCTTTGATTAATCTTTAAGCATTAGAGTCTCATTTTCCTACTGGGCCTGCATGGATGGTGGGATGGTTGGGGTAATGCCTTGTGGAGACAGCATGGACGATTGGCAGAGCCATCTCCCACACTGGCATCTTGTGGGTGGCAGGGCTGGTGTTGCTGGCTGGCTGTTTCTAGCTGCATTGCACACATGGCCTCCAGCTGAGAAACATGATGGCTGAGCTAGGCAGAGCCGCCACATCTTAGTCGGTTTGACCAGTGGCCGTTTTAAAAATATCTCCCTCAACAGGAAGGGATGGTAGTTAGCTTTAGTTTTCATGTTTTACTATTTTTTTTTAAATCAACGAACCTTGCCCCAATCTGTAAATAAGTACTGTCTTAAATCCCACTACTTTCAGCCTTTTTCATTTTGTTGTAATTACCTAAGGTGAATGGACCACTTATAATAGCTTCTAGTTGTCTTCCCTCTTTCTAGTCTTGTCTTCTTTGAATCCATTTCAACCTCAATATTATACATCTTACTAAATGATAAAAGTTAGGTGTCAGGAGCCATAATAGGACAGGCTAATAATTAGCAGTTGATCATCCTGAAATGCTTGCCTCGGATTATTATCTGTGACAAGTGTACCTCATCAGCAAGGCTATGGCTGGACATATTTTAGGAAAGATCCTGCTGTTAATATGCTTTCCCTATTACTATTATTATACATATATAACAATCACTAAGCAATAGCACTCCCCTTTGGAGCAGATCTCTGCAGACCCACGAAGATGTACTGTCTTGTAGTGATGCTATATAGACAAATAGACAACTTCTTAAGTCTTAATGATGATCTTATAAGAATTCCTAAAATTATATCAATGATTATTAAGCTCTTTTTATAGTGGGACTGCTATTAAGTCCCTTTCTGATAGTCAAAACTGCTATGAGAACTCTGCCAGTCTCCCAAGTGTCATCAGTTAACAGCACTTAGATAGTAATCAGACTCCCTCCTGCTCAGACCACATTCCAAGGTGGTTGTAAAACAATTAACCAAGGGTCACTAAAAGGGAACTCATGATTTATTATAGGTGCTAGGACAGAAGAGAAAATATTGCCTGGGTTTATCTATACAAAACTTCACTGATTTCTTAGTTATAGTTTTAAACCTTCAGTGAACCTGTGGAGCTAGATAGATGATGGATGTTTAGCCAGATAATTACTCCTAATAGATATGCATGTAAACATTATCTGTTGTAAACTTCTATTTCAATTTACGATTTGAATTTTGGTGTGAACTTGTGATGAACCTTGTAACATGTGATCAGGTACTCTGAATGATGTATAAGACAAAGGGACATTTGTTAGCGGTCACTTCACTTTCTCTCTCTCTCTCTCTCTCTCCCTCTCTCTCTCCTCTCTCTCTTTCTCTCTCTCTTTCTCTCTCTCCTCTCTCTCCCTTCTTCCTTCTTCCCTGCTTAGAATGTCTCTTCTTAGAATTTTTCCTTTGTTAGAATTTTTTTCCTTTTCCCCATTTAGAACCTTCCCACTTTTCCCCTTAGATAGCTTTCATAGGAAACTTATTACACTTAGCAATAAACTATAATAACTTCTTTAAATGTCTTTTCTTCCTGTGACCTCAAACCAACAGACCTAAGTTAGAGCCTGGCAGTGCCTACAGAGAGAGTACTAAGGTTATTTGCCTAATTCTCTGCTGTCCCTGGGCTGAGGTGTTAAGTGCCAGAAACTGCAGTTTCTGGACAGAGGATACCAGAGGGCAGGCCAGCTACAGTAGCCTAACCTTAGGTCTTACCCCCACTGACACTCTTCCCATCCCCCTCAGCTGTCTCAAGAAGAACGGACCAGAGGAGAAGAAAGGAGAAGCACCTTCTCCTCCCACCAAGCCGGGGGTGGGTCCCGGCAGTTAGGAAGCTAAAAAGTACATTTTCCAAACTCTGTTACATTCTGGATTTCATGTGTCAATTAGCCTCTGCCAAGCAGACAAACCTGTGTGTAGTTTGGAAGGGAAATGAATTGGTGCCAAGTGGTGGTCACTTCTGCTGCTTCTCTTTTTCATCTTCTTCCTCCTTCTCTTCCTCCTGCGTGTATATGTTGGGGGAGGGATATTGAGCATGGCATTTGACACTTTTGTTCCTTTGAATTAGCAATAATAGAGGTCCTAACCTGCAGTTCTTAGCTTAATGGGCATTAAAAGACAAGTCATGAGATGTCTACTTTTTATGTAGATGGAGAAAGGAGTAGTGCAGTTTTAGGGTCAGTATTTCGGATAATCTTAGCATATAGTAGGGTCTTGCCTTCCTGAATGTACCAACAGTGCCAATAATGTAATGTTATTTTGAGAAACAGCTTTGGAAATTTAACCTAGAGTCTGTACTGATTCAATAAATATAAGCATTTAATTTGTTCTTTCATCTTAAATCTGGTAGAATTCTGGATCTGTTTCTCTCACTCTGAAATAAGCTCTAGGAGGATAGACACCTTGTGTGACCTTTTCAGTGGATTCTAGGAAAAGATGTGATCACACACATAGAGAAATTAGACAGAATTTCAAGATAAATAAGAAACAAGGAAGACTGTATTTTATGAGTAATGCGGGAATATTTAGGAAGCATTAGGAGGCAAAAAGCCAAAGACTGAAATCCCTAATCACCTGAGAAAGGTGCCATTTCTGAAGAATATTCTTACAATTGTGAAATAAAAATTACATATGCAAGCAGTGTGAAAAACAGCCAGACTTGTATTTGCTAGGAGTGCCATTACATCATCATTATCTAATTAGAAGGCTCATTCATGACCTGTTGTGCAGCTCAGTTGGAATTTTTGCCTATAAGGCCAGTTCTTACTTCAGTCTATTTATCTAGAGGGTAGTAAAATAGTGTGCTGGGGTTCATGTAACTGCAAATAATTACTGTGGAGGATCCTAATACATATTTAGCCCATTACCAGAAAATTTGCAGTAGAAATAAAAAGGGAAAAGACACAACCCTTACCTGGACAGTAGAGTAGATAAAGACACTATTCAATGAGAATCAGAAGGATGACTGGACATAGGCCTGGAGGAACCTTATAAATGCTCTGCACAGTTAATGAAGCAGGGGGAGAGAGGATCAGAAATCAAGGCACCAGGGGAATAGGTGACTTTTGTGTGTGGGGTATGCATGTGGATGTAGTACCTGTGGATGTCAGACAAGGGCTTTGTATCCTCTGCAGCTGGAGGTACAGGCAGTTGTGAGGGGCATGACATAGGTGCTGGAAACTGAATTTCTGTCCTCTGCAAGAGAAGTACTCTTAGTCACTGAGCTCTCTTTCCAACTTTCATGTTTTCTTACCTTAATCATCTCTCAACAACATATTACCTTACTATACTTCTTCATAAAGAAAACAAAGACCTCCAACTTCCAACTGGAAAGGCACTCAATCTTGTCACCAAACTTCAACTGCTTGTCTTTCAGAAATAATTTACACAGGGAATGCACTGCTGAGGTGGGGGTTGGGTGTCACTGATTATCTGTGGCTCACAATTTTAACTATATAATAACCTACTGCACACATTGTCAGAACTAGCCTGGTTTAGTTGCTCAGATTATTCTATCTGTGCAGTCAGAAATGAAGGAAATGACAGCTGCTACAGTTTCATTTCCCAACATTTCTGCATTAGTATCTCCAGGTAAACTTATTGAAAAAGAAGGTTTTCTCATCTGTCTCTCCTATACTACATTTTAAATGTATAATGCTGTTTTTAAAATATTTATTTTTATTTTACGTATGTGGGTGTTTAGCCTCTGTATATATTTATGCACAATGTGGAGGCAATGCCTGGGAAGAGGGCATTGGTTCCCAAGGCATTGGTTCCCTAAGGACTGGTATTACAGGCTATTGTTAACCAGTATATGGGTGCTGGGGATTAAATTTTTATCTTCTGGAAGAGCAGCCAGTGTTTTAATTGCTGAGCCGTCTCTCTAGGCCCTTTTTATATTGTTTTGAGAATTTTTTTTTTACATTCTGTTACACTTTTATTATAATAGGTACTTCCTTTTCTCTGTACATCAATTGCTGCTTATATGCTTCCCAGCATACATCTCTACACTCACTTGAAGAAGTGATTATTGAATTAGAATTTTGAAAATATATATTTTAATTCTTTGATAATTTTACATATGCATATTTACCTCATACTCCTAACACAAACTCCTTACAGACCCAGCTACAACCTCTACTCATTCTGGACTTCTCCAGTTAGTACTTATAAATCGTAGTTTAAATGTTATATAATAAATCTTTATTAATTATCAATATGACCAAACCAGTCCCCCAATAATCAAGGCAGAGTATTATGAATTTTTTTAAGAAATCAGCTATAGAGCAATTACTGGGCAAATTACCCCTAATCTATTTTTCTATATGTTAAACTGTTAATTCCCCAGCTGTGCTCCCCAAGTATTTGCTGTTTGAGTCTTGCCTGGGTTATTTCTGCTCCATCAGTCTGTTCTCAGTGGGTGTTTCACTCAGCCACATGCTCCTGGTCCATCATGTCTAATGGAAACCTGTTTTTTCCATGTCCTTTCTTTTTCTTCATACTTAAATCTCTTTTCTTCTTCTTCTTCTTCTTCTTCTTCTTCTTCTTCTTCTTCTTCTTCTTCTTCTTCTTCCTCTTCCTCTTCCTCTTCCTCTTCCTCTTCCTCTTCCTCTTCCTCTTCCTCTTTCTCCTTGTGGTAACTACCTGAGACCCACAGCCTGGTAACTGAAGCCCTTCCTACGTCTATTCTCCACAGTAACTGGTTGTAGCCATTTTTTAAAAATAATTTATTTATTTTTTCTCAAATTGTAATTAATTCACACAGGGGTTATAAACACAGAAAGGCAGGATGTGGGGAAGGGGATGACACTGGAGTGTGGGTGTTCAGGGGGGAATACAGATATCTTTCAGAACCGGGTATTGGCTGGGTGAAGGTTCAGGGGACAGGTCACTATGACTATGCCTATGACTCGCTTGTCCTTATCTAAGTTGGTATTATCTGCCCAGGCTACCTAGTTACAAGGTCTATGACTACTCAGGCTTGTAAATTTCCACAAAAGCTGTCTGTTTACATTAGGTTATAGCCATCTGTTTCAATGTTTTTCCACAGACAACTAAGACTTGGTGTTAGTATACATGTATGACAGGGCTATTGCTGATTTTAGGCCTTCAGTGTGTAAGCAGGGCTGCCCCTGACATCTCCTCCCTTCTCTAAGTATAGAAGGGCTGTGGCAATTCTAATCTTGTGAAGGCGGGAATAGAGGCCTGACCTCCAGTACTTGAAGGGGACCTTGTAATGGCTCCAGTCCCCCTGTCGTTGTCCAGTGAGGCATGAGGGCCATACCCATCCCGATGGTAGCCATTTTTTTTAAACCAGTAGCTTTAAATTGGGGAATAAGATTTACATAGTATCACTTGATGAACATGAATATCTGCTCGTTGGGGGTAACTAGATCTTGGGGACCAGTATTTAACATTTGAATTCATCGAAGCACCAGACAAAGCCCCAACAACTGCATATACTCTAGAATATGAGCCATCCATTGGTGTATGGTTGACCTATCAGAGGTCTTGCTGTTAAAACAACCACCACCACAACCACCACCCTCCTGTCACATCCAGAGGATAACTTTTCTAAAGTCCTCCTCGACTACTGACTGTAATCATCTTTCTATCCTCTCTTCTTCAATGGTCCCTGAGTCTTAAGTGAAGGGAGTATGATTGTGATGTCCCATCTGAGGACAGGCACCAATTTTGACAATAAGTTTCTTCAATTAAAAAAATACTAGGATGGATACCTTATCATAAATAAAGATGAGTTGCCTACATTATAACTGTGGGCTAACTCTTTTTTTTAAAGTTAGGGCAAAAGGCAAACCAAGAGAATCTTCTTAGATCATTGTTTCATCAAAAATTTAAAGGCTCTGTTCATCACCAAAACAAGCACATATATCCAGAGTCTACTTGAATACTCTGTTCTGATGAAGGGACAGATTAATCTCCAACCCTAACACTATAAAAGTTTTAACTGTGAGTATATCATAGTATCACATATTACTTGAGCCATTCTTGTGTAATACAACGTATCTGTAAAAGTACATAACTATAAGTAAGGTGAACATTTGTGTAATTACTTCTCAATTGAAAAAATATGATCATTCTCCCAGAAAGTCCCCCCTTCCTTTTATTTTACAATACTAGTTCCTTTGATTACTTTGTATATATTTTTGAAACAGAATATCACTATAAAATTTAGACTGGCCTCTCAAACTCAGGCATACACTATTATGTCTAGCTCTCTCTATGGGTATTTTTAGGTTTTGGTTCTGAAGATAGAGCCAGGAGATTTGAGCATGTAAAACTAGCAACTAGACCACTGTGCTACATCCCTATTGCTTTGTATATTGCATTTGAATTCATGTCGAGGCCTCATTTAGTATATATAGCTGTGTGTCTGAATTATTAATTCAATAGTATGTTGCAACATCTATCTATGTATCTATGTATCTATGTATCTATGTATCTATGTATCTATGTATCTATGTATCTATGTATCTATGTATCTATGTATCTATCTATGTATCTATCTATGTATCTATGTATCTATCTATCTATCTATCTATCTATCTATCTATCTATCTATCATATACATCCAACTAATGTTTAATTTGGAACTTCTACAAGCAGGGCAGTTTTGACTTTTTTGGAATGTGTCTATTATAGCATTTTTATATATGAACTTCTCTAAACTAAGTACTTAGCTGTGTTATTACTGCTCAGAGTAAACAATTTTAAATGTTATGGATTAATAACATACAATTTTTGAATCTTTTATGTCAACTTGATAGAAGCTTGATTCATTTGGGAGAAGAGGGAATTGCCTGTTTTTTTCTGAAGGAAAACAGAGGAGGAGTGGATTAGGAGGAGATGGGTAGTAGTGGGGAGAAACTTTGAGGAGAGGAGGAAGGGGATACTACAGTCTGGATGTAATATATGAGAGAAGAATAAATAAAAGCCTCCATAAGATTGGCCTGTAGGTAAGTCTGTGGGGGCATTTCTTGTTTAATAATTTGAGAAATTCTAGAACACTGTGGGCAGTGACACTCTTGAACAGGTGGTCCTGGTTGCTATAAGAAAGCAGGCTGAGCAAGCCATGGGGAGCAAGTCAGTAAGCAAGACCCCTCCACACTCCCTCCACTAACTCCTGCCTCCATGTTCTTACCTTGAGTTCCTGCCTGACTTCTCTGGATGATAGACTATAAACTATAAGAATGAAATAGACCCTTTCCTTCCCAGGTTGTTTTGAGCTACAATGCTTTATCTCAGGAATAGAAATCTGAACTAAATATACATTTCTAAACATTATTAATTTCTTTCAATATAATGGAGAAATAGCAATATTCTTTATATCTATATAAAATTTTCTTTCTGGATCAATTGGTTTTCTAGTGCTGTCTTTATGCTATTAAATTCTGTATAAGCATTATGGTCAGGGAACCTAGATTTAATGATATTCATTCTTGGGAGATTAAATAGGCACTATGGAAAGTATGAATATTCCTAAAGATTCTGTATTTTGTATTTGTTGAATATATACTCTCATATTATCTAGTAGCTCAAATTTATTATTGTGTCTTTGACACCACTAGAAATTTTTGTTTGCTTGAATTTTCAGTTTCCAAGAGTGGTAGGTTATAATTACTAGCTCTGATTAATTTCTTCTGACAGTCTTCAAATTTCTTATGTAATGAGTCTGAAAGAAGAGAAAAAAACTGTCATAATTATAAGGAAAAATAAGTCACAATAGGCCAAATAGATATTTTAAACACACCTTTCTTAGTAACTAATGAACAAAAACAATAAGCATTTAAGTATTCAGAAACTATAAAATGATTGCCAAATTTGCTATGAAGAGACATAGTAGGTAACTATCTCTAACTCTATGTCATACTGGACTGAATTGGAAAAAAATCTACTTTTTATCAGTTAGATTATATCCGTGCATCCATCCATCCATCCATCCAACCATCCATCCATCCACCTATCAATTGATCTGTCCTAGTTAAGGATACTTTTGCTGTGATAAAATACTATGACCAAAAGCAACTTAGGAAGCAAAAGTTTTATTTGGCTTACATATCTAGATATCAATTGAGGGAATCTTGAAAACTCAGACTGGGTAGGAACCTGGAGGCAAGAGCTGATGTAGGAGCCATGGAGAAGTGCTGCTCATTGATGTCCTCCACATGAGTTGTTCAGTCTGTTTTCTTTTTTCTCCTTTTATTGAAATTAGATTTTTCTCACATATATGTCCTGATTACAGTTTCCCCTCTGTCTACTCCTTCCAGCTCTTCTCTATCTACACTCCCATCTGGATGCACCCCCTTTCTGTCTCTCATTAGAAAACAAACAGGCTTCTAAGGGATAATAGTATAATAAAGATAAAACAAACACATTGAAGTGGACAAAAGGAATAAACAGAAAAGAGCCCAAGAGATGACACAAGAAACAGAGCTTTCATTCACACATTCAAGAATCTCATAAAAATACTAAACTGGAAGCCACACTATATATGCAAATTACCTGTAGGATAAGAAAGAGGGAAGAAAAATACATAAATAAAATAAATAAAAGAAAATAAAATAAGATAGAATTAAAAATAAGGGAAAGACTTTTTAACATGACATTATGAGACAAGGAATCTCCAAAGATATCTTTGTGTTAGTTTTCTGTTGGACATCTACATGGGGTCTACCCTTCAGAGTAGTTTTCCTAGTGAGACTCCCTTGGAAGAAAATAAATTTTCATTCACAAATGATTGTCAATTGAAGATAGTTTCTGAGTTAGGGATGGAGGCATGTGTCCACATCTCCTTTCAGTCCTAGGACCTCATCTGATGCAGACTTCTGCATGCCCAGTCTCCTTGAGATCATATATGCATTGGTCTTGCTATATTTAGATGGCTTTTTGTGTGTCTTCCATTCACTCTGGCTCCTACACTCTTTCTGCCTTCACTTTTCAAGATTCCCTTAGCTTTGAGTGGAGGGATTTGATGGAGACATCCCATTGAGGGCAGCTCTTACTCTCTGGATAATGTCTGACTTGGTTCTCTGTATTTGCTTTCATCTGCTACAGGACCAAGCTTCTGATGATGGCTGACCAAGGCACTGATCTATGAATACAGCAGAATGTCATTAGGAGTTATTTTATTGCTATCTTATTTTTTTTAGAACATTAGTATTTGTTTTATCCTGAATTGTCTAGTCTTAGGTTCTTGGTCACCCAAGCAGTGTTAAGTATGGGTTCCATCTTATAAAGCAAGCTTTAAGTCAATCCAGATATTGGTTGGTTACTCCCACAAACTTTGTATCACCATTGAACTAGCATATCTTGTAGGTTAGATACCCTTGTAGATCAAAGGGTTTGTCAGCTTTTCTTGTAGAACCTAGGACCACCAGCCCAGGGGTGGCCCCACATACAATGGACTCTCCCATCAATCACTAATTAAGAAAATGCCCCACAGGCTTACCTACAGCCTGATCTCATGGAGGCATTTTCTCAATTGAGGTTCCCTCCTTTCCAATGACTCTAGCTTGTGTCAAGTTGACATTATCTATCCATCCATCTATCTATCAGTCATTTATGGATGGTGTGGATATGTCTTAAAGTGTGAAAAGTATTTACCACAAAATTGACATGTAGGTCTAGAAAGCAAGTCTCAACAAATTGTGAGTAGTTGAATACATATAGAACATATTCTTTGACTACAGTGGAATTTAGCTAAGAATAGTTACAAACTACTGACTACAAAAATTTCTACAAGTTTGAAGAGAAAGTTCATTTAAAATAACACACACAACTGGGCATTGTGGTTCATGGTTGTAATCCCAGCCTGCAGGAGGTTGAGGCAGGTGGACTGCTGTGAGTTGAAAGCCTTCCCGGGTTACTAAGTAACACTGTGTCTTTTTTTAAAACCCACACAGTTAAAGGAGTTTAAAAATATTTAAACTAGAGAACTTGTAGAGTCCACCTCCAGCAGAAAGACAGGGCATCAAATGAGGAATGGGGTTTCCATCCTACAATCATAAACTCTGACCCAGAATTGTTCCTGTCTGAAAGAACTGCAGGGATAAAAATGGAGAAAAACTGCAGGAAAGAAGGTCCAGTGACAGGCCCAAATTGGAATCCACCTCAAGGGAGGCTCCAAGGCCTGACACTATTACCGATGCTACTGTGTGCCTTAGACAGGAGCCTAGCATGGTTGCCTTCAGAGAGGCACAACAGGCAGCTGACTGAAACAGATGCAGATATTTGCATCCAACCAATGAACAGAAGCTGCTAACCCCTGTGGCTGAATTAGGGAAAAGCTGCAAGAAGCTGAGGAGGAGGGTGATCCTGTAGGAAGACCAGCAGACTCAACTAACTTGGACCCCGAGATCTGTCAGACACTGAGCCACCAACCAGGCAGCATACACCAGCTGATATGAGGACCCAACACATATACAGCAGAGGACTGCTGGGCCTGGACTCATGGAAGATGCACCTAACCCCTAAGATACTTGAGGCCCCCAGGGAGTGGGAAAGTCTGGTGGGGTGGAAGTGGGTGGGACATTCTCTTGAAGATGGGGAAGGAGGAATGGGATGAGGAGCTGTCAGAGGGCAGACCTGAAGGGGTATAATGACTGGACAGTAAAAAAAAAGATTAAAGATAATTTAAAAAATTAGAACATCAAGTAACAAAATTTGTGGGGTATAATTAAAGTAGTGATCTAGTTTCCTATGATTTAGTTCCTGGTCTTCATTTCTATTGTATCCTACCATCAGCAAGTATATTAGCCATTCTGTAATTTGTTCCTATTTCAAGTGAACTTCTTTACCCTATATAAACCATTCTCTCCCACAGATATTTCCAGATTTGGAGTCTGCTCTACCTCTGGCTGTCAATGAAACTTAACTAGTTTTGGATCATAACCTCTTAGCCATTTCTCATTCTCCTCATTCTCCCTCTCTCTGTTCCCTCTCCTTCGTCATATCTATCATTAAGTTGAGCTAGTAAAATTCTTTCTTTTTCTGTTCCAGGCAGATTTAGTAAATTGTCAGTACATTCAAAACCACTATTCTCTTTTATTTTCAGCATCTCCTGCATTTTTTACACTTGTCATGGCCCACATTCAATTAACTGTTGATTCTCAAGTCTATCAACTTTGCAACATGCTTTCTCCTGTGACTTTAGGTCAGCTCTTAGCGCTTCACATAATTCGATGCAATTATTTGTACTACAAGGCCTCTCTTTATTTTTTACTGTACACTGATTCCAGTGATGTTTTATTTATTTATTTTATGTTATTGGATGTTTTATTTACATTTCATATGTTATCCCCTTACCCCATCCTCCCCCCCTTGCCTAGGAAACCCCTATCCCATCACCCCTCCTTCTGCTTCTCTGCAGATGTGCCCTACCTACCCCCCACTCCCACCTCCCCACCCTCAAATTCCCACCCACTGGGGCATCCAACCTTTATGAGACCAAGGATCTCTTCTCCCACCTATGCCTGACAGGGACATCCTCCCTTACATATACAGCTGAAGCCATGGGTCCCTCCCTAAGTGCTCCCAGGCTAGTGGTTTAGACACTGGGAGCTGTGGTTGGTTGGTATTGTTGCTCTCCTCATGGTGCCACAAACCCTTTCAGCTCCTTCAGTCCTCACTCTAACTCCTCCATTGGGAACCCCTTGATCAGTTCAATGGCTAGTTGTCAGCATCTGCCTCTGGCAGACCTCTAAGGACACAGCTATATCATGCTCTTGTCAACATGCACTGACATCCACATCAGTGTCTATCTTGTTTTGACTTCAATTTATTCATCTGTTTATCTACTTTAATATGTTTTAAAAATTTTGCTTTTAAATTTTTTGTCTGACATTTCAGTTTTAATCTTCTTTAAAAATTGTATGTGTATTGTATGTATGTGTGTGCATACAGTGCATATATGTGTACAGGTACACTTGCCTGTATGAGTGTGTATGGAGACCAGAAGATGATGTTAATTATGCCTTTCCTCTATCATTTCTCTATCTTATCTGTTTTAGACAGAGTTTGTCAGGAAACTGAAGTTCTTGTTAGGTTAGATTTGGTGGCTTGTAAGTCTCCAGGATCCTCTTATCTTGGCCTCCCAGTGCCGGAGTTTCAGGTACCCACTTCCATGACCAGATTTTATTTAGTTTTAGAGATCTAAACTCAGGTCCCCACACTTGCATATGCATTTTACCTATAGTACCATCTTCTCAGCCCCTATTTTCCTATCCTTTAGTTTTGCTATTGAAGTGTTAAACAGTTTTTGAGGAATCATATTACCTTAACTTGTCATGTTTTTGTGTTTCTTTACTCTTATTTGTACATCTGTTGGGATAGGTATCTCTTTGACAATATGAGAAGAAAAGGATATAGGATGAAGGCATGAAGGACAATGGTATAGTAATTGAAAAGAAAAATATAGTACACAGAAGACCAGTCAATATTTTGTCCTTGCTAAGTCAATGGAGGATGAAATACTTCACCTTTTTCCAGGCATCTCATTTTACAGCTTACTTGGAAGTTTTGGTAGCACATCACTCATCTTAAACTGGATCTATATCCCTGAAGTTCACTGGAGTTCCTTTCTACCTTTGCTTCCAGTTCCCCTGAGGGAAATTTCCTCCTTTCTCTAGTGTATTGAATAGTACCCAATGTTAGGTTCATTTATTTCTTTTAGAAATCCAAACTTCAATAATTGTGTCTTTCACTTGTTCACTGTTTATGTTTAATTGCTCTGTACCTGTGACTTTCTTGCCATCTCCCTTTCTGTGTAGCCATGTATCAGATTCAAGAAGATTCAGGAATGTTTTGGCGTCTCTAATCCTTTACAAGCTTTCTCTTTATTTTACAATTTGTAAGACAAGGATGGCATTTAAGATTATGTCATGGGACCAATAAGTACCAAAATCAATAAATTAAGGATGTTGGATGGGGACAATAGAAGAACCAACTTTTAGGTGCCTCTTGAGTGAATGAGATAATGGTTTGAATCTTGTTTTATACATAGATTTGCGTGTCCATTAGCTTTTGATTGCTGTGGTGTATTACCAAAGAAAACATGAGGGGAAGGAGGATTTACTTTGGTCCAGTACATGGTTGATAGACTCTATTGCTTTGACTAAGAGTGAGGACAATGAATACAGTGGTAGGAGTATGTGTATGAGGAGGCTACTCACCCCATCCTGGACAAGAAGCAGAGATAAGGCCAGAAGGATCTAAGAACAGGGTAAACCCTCTGAAGGCATACCTCCAGTGCCTTATTGAAATGAATCAGGCTCTACCTCCTAGTATTTGTATCACATCATAATACAATCATATTATGAATCCATCAGTGAGTGAATTCATTGATGAAGTCAGAGGACTTGTGATTCAACCTCTTTCCAAAAAGTCGTTCAGCTGGTTATCAAACTTCTAGCATATGGAACTTCAGCAGGAAATTTCGGTTTAAAATAATAACAACTTTGGAAATGACTTCAATGTTTCCATATTGTCAAATAAATGAACATGTGTGAGGGCCGAAAATTAAAATGCCTCAACAGAACCCACCAGACCACCAACAATTTGCTGAAATTAGCCAAAACAAAAGTAACAAGTTCCTCCTAGGGCAGAGTGACCACGAATATAGGAACAACCAAGGACAGGTCTTGACAAGTCTAAACATGCCCAATTGAAAAATGGGCCATCTGGTGTTTTTCTTCACCTATCAGGAGGTCTGAGGTTTATTAACCAAAAATACTGAGTCATCATGACCACCAAGAAAAGCTTGCTATGCCCACCAAAATGATAACTTACACCTATTGCTGATGTCTAAAATATCCAATCAAATGTAACCGCGCCAAAGTTTCCCACTCTCCCCTTCCCCCTGTGCGGCTTACTATAAAAATCTCAAACTGTCAGAGGTCGGGGTCAAAATCCTTCCCTTGCATGGGATGCGTTTCGACCCGAGGGCCCCTCGCCAGTAAACTACCTTTTGCTATTTTGCATCAAGCCAGTCTCTGTGTTTCCTTGGGTGCGCACAACTCCGGGTGAGAGTGGAGACCTCCCCTTCGGGGATCCCTTACAATGATCTGCTGCTTAGATTTAAAAAGTTAAGTTCACACCTCAAAATCAAAGTCACTAGAAGATGTGTGAAACGTAATATTTGACTATCTCTTCTGTGCAAGAATCGTATGCATGCCTAACAAAGCTCATTGTCTGAGAATTCTGACCTCTTAGATTTATAAAGTATGTGTTCATTTTTATTCTTTGATGTTATAAACATCTGAAAATAGGTAGTTTAGAATAAAAGTGATTTTTTCAGGTCTAACTTTAGTATTGATTTATATGGAAAGCTGCTTTTGACTATGGCACTACCTTGTTTCCTCTTGTTCTAGTGTTTACCCTAAGGGCAGAGGAATGAAAGGCAAATTTTCAGTCAAGTACTTTCAAAAGATTGAGTCATGATCCTAGAGAACATCAGAGAATCTTAAACATTCCAAACTGTGTAGGGAAACCAACATTTCCCTAGAAGATGCATGAGAAAGTATTGAAATTCTCATCTAGAACATGACTTTTAAGTGTGGAAATAGAAAAGATTAGTTGGGGAAGACACATGAAGAAAAACAAAATAAAATGGAGTTCAGTCTCCTAATGAAACTCATTCATTTGTATAGTAAATTCAAAAACAAAAGAAAACCAACCAAAAACAGAAGGGAAAGCTGTTTTTCTTCATCCATTTTCCCCAACTACCCATTTTCATATGTATATTTCTTCTTCTGCTTTCATATTGTGTATATATATATATATATATATATATATATATATATATATATATATTTCTTGTCTGTCTCCCATTCCCCTAAAAATATCTTCCTTCCCTCTCAGGGTATCAGAAGGAGGATACTTCTTTGTCCAATTACTCCAGCTCCCCAGCCACAGAGTTGCAGTTAGAGTCCACATCTTTTCTTTTCAGTTCAAACAAGGAACTTTGCTCTTTCAGAGCTAAGGATTCCCACAAAAATTATCCATCTTGCTATGTTAGAGACAGACATAATCTTAGGGCCTGGGTAATCTGGAAAAATGTCCTTTTTGCCTTATGTGATACACTTTATAAGGTGAAAAATATATATGCTTTGAAAAAAATCAAAGAATTAGAGAAATGACATTAGAAGCACATATCTTTAGATAGTGGTGAATGTTGAGTTAACAGGTTGATCAAATGCTATGTGGAGACATGGATGGAGAATACACTTTGATTGGAAATTGTGAGAGATGGTATATCTAAAACAAAGACACAAATGATCTCAAGGTGTGTTTGAGAGTCACGAAGTAGCCAAGTTTCTTGGGGGCTTGGGCTTCATTTGTTTTATGTGCAGATATTAAGCTGAAAAGGGAAGTTTAGGCAACATTAGTTGTCTCTTGCATGCCATGGTGGTAGAACTAATCTTGTAATGAACAGAGAAATCATTTAGAGTTGCTGATCAGGTAAATTGTATTTTTGGGAGTTTATTCTGTCAGCAAGTATAGAGTGGACCAGATGGGGGACAGTGGTTGGGGGAAGAGACTAGCAGGAGAGAAGGTTGGTGCTACATAGAGGACCCAAGCTCATTTCTGCTCCACCCCACCCCTCATGCAGTGGAGACACAGCCTTTATCTTGTCAAAGAGTTCTTTCTCAAGCACTAATGATTGTTCTGAAATCAGAAAGGCAAGGTTTTCCTTAAGAGAATGTCTCATGAGGTTTCTAGAAGCTGTACAGCAGGGTCAATTAAAGTCTGCTCTGGGAAACACAGATGCACACATTTGCACATTATGAGGGCAAATAAGGTGAAAGAAGAAGCCTCCTGATGATTTGAGACTTTGAAATAGGTTTTCAATCTCCTACCTCAGTTGGTGGTTGAGACTAAATGTCTTGCCTATCTGCAGGTCTACCACACTTCTTATGCCACTGGCAAGTCCAGGCACCCCAACCACAGCCCTGCGTGCTGTGCCCCAGAGCCCCAGGTACGTATACTGGACATCACCTCAGCATGAGAGCTCTTGTGCAGCCACTTCTGCTCTCAAAGCCTCAATTTCTTCATGTTTGGAATTAAAATCATGGTGATTCCTGTGTTGCTTACTTCTCACAAAGCTGCAGTAAGGGTCCCATGAGATGTCAGCTATAAAGAGCTGTGCTCCAGGGCTGAGTCATCCCTGTAGTTATTATACAAGAGGATTTTTACTGGGCTAGGCAGTGCTGTGAACTCAGTATTGCTCAATAAAGAAATTCCTGGTGGTGCTGCTCCCAGTGATGAGTTGACTTATGAGACATAACGACAGTTATAAGAGGAAATCAGGCAACTTTCTTTGTGAAGCAGCCATCAGTGAGGGGGTCATGGAGGAGGGGCTATTTCTGCTATTATCTCCTCTCCTCCATTAACCACACTCCCTCCTCTGGATGACTCTCTGTTCAGACTTTGCTTCTCTCCATTTTCCCTTTGACTGAGCTCATCTCACTGTCCAGCCTCTGATTTTTTCCCCATTTCTCCTAAATTTGTTTCCATTCCCCCTTACTTTTTTTCTTGCTTATAAAACCCCCTCTTTTGTCTTCGTCTGATTCCACATTTCACTCCTTTTCTCTCCCTTTATCTGTTTCTCCTTTTTCTCCTTCCCTTCATGTCTTTCTGCTGTTCTGTTGAGAGGCTCTAGAAGGAAAGCCTCCCAGCTAGTGTTGCTAGGCAACCTGATATCACATGGCCAGCCTTAAATTTCATGCTTGCTTCTCCTTCACAGCTCTGTTACTCAAACTCTGTACTGTAGCTCAAACTGAGCAGAGCTGAGTAAAGAACAGTACCAATTGGTTCACTTCTAGTTGAGCAAAGGAATCAGTTTTGCTCTAGGATCTCTAAGCTTCTGGAAATGTGATAAGAAAACAGCTAAGGAACTAGGAATCATAAAAAGATGATATATATTCTTATAAATAGCTCACTAGATCTGGAGGGTTTAAGTTTGGATCAATGTAACTTTCAAGTACACTATAAAGTACTCACCAGAGTTGTGGAATCTCTTGAAATATGCAAAATCAGATTATACTTACTTGTGACTTCTTTTGTTATGAACATTTATAGGTATATAATCAAAATTATTTTATTTTTTATTTTTAATTTTTGAAATTAAAATATAATTACATTTCTGCCTCTCTTTCCTCCCTCCAATCTCTTCCATGTAACCCCTTCTCCCTCTCAATTTCATTTCCTCTTTTGTTATTTTACATACACACAAACAGACACACACACATGTGTTAGTACTCCACTAAATATACAAATACAGCATGCTTAGTCCATATAATATTAATTGTATATATATGAGTTCAGGACTGGCCACTTAGTGTTGGATAGCCAATTTCAGGACTCTTCAGGATGCAAGCCTTTCTAGAGAGTCTCAGGAAGTATTTACATCTGTATCAAGTTTTTTTGCATTCAGTGCTTTCTATTGGCACCTCAAATCTTCCACCTTAGGTCTTCGACCTTTTCTAATCTGCAGAGGTTGCTTTACTTGGTCCATTTGGTTTCCTCCTTGTATTTATATTCACCCCCCCAAAAAAATGACTAGGAAAGCAAAGTGGGTAGGGTTTATAGGAAAGTGAAGACAAAATCCAGGATTTCTCTGGCTTTGCCAGTGTAAGCTCACTCTAGATCTATTGTGTCCCATAATATAGACACTGTATGATTGCTCCCCTCTCTATCATTTTCTATATTCTGGTGACTGCTATTCTCTGTTGACCCTTCAAATATGAGGATAGTAAGTTACCATTCCAAGGGGGCCTTACTGGTTTTCTTAAGTCCTGACCAGTCTCAGTAAATTGTTCTCCAACTAAATTCTCTTTAAATTATCTAGTTTGAGAAAGGAACATGTTTTCTGTTGAGGATATGACTAATATGAGGCCATAGCAAATTTAAAAGTGAACACAAGGTATGTTGACTTGAACTTTTCCTGAAAATAGCAGGTATCAAGTATTTGAATAGATGTGATCATTTTCAAAACTAAGTTTTAATGGACAAAGCTTGTAATAGATGACTTCATGTTATTCAACCAAGGGCTCACTGCTAGGAATGGAAGACATGACATAACAATTCCAATAGATTAAGATTGGAGCAGTTACCTCCACAGCAATGGCCACTTGAGATGAAAAATGAATTTGTAGAAATAAATATCTCATCATTATTGATTTATGGAGTTCTTAAGGCATTTATTTCCCATTTCACTTTGTTTAGGTATGCAGAAGTTTCAGAGAAATTATAGTGACAATTTTGGAATTTTGGTTTCTCTCTCTCTTTCTTTCTTTCTTTCTTTCTTTCTTTCTTTCTTTCTTTCTTTCTTTCTTTTTTTTTTTCAAGACAAGGTTTCTCTATGTAGCCCTGGCTGTCCTGGAACTCACTCTGTAGACCAGGCTGGCCTCGAACTCAGAAATCCACCTGCGTCTACCTCTGCCTCTTTAATCCAAGTGGGATTAAAGGCGTGCGCCACCACCGCCAGGCGCAGGAATTTTGGTTTCTTAAAAAAAAAAACACACAGAAATGTTGTAAGACTACATTTTTGTTTTCATCCCAGATGTGGGGACATGTGGCTGCTTCAGGTTGTCCACAGCAACTGACCATGACTTGCCTCCTGCTCTATCAGAAACATGATTTTGCCAGCTGCAGATAGTTTCTGAGATTATGTGACATACAGAACTCTGGGGGCTTTTCACAGAGTATATAAATGCTAGAGCCCTAAGAGGCATGGTGTACTGTTGGTTGATGTTCACAGTTTGTGAAGTAGTCATGTGCAAAGAAGAAACAATAAGAAGATAAATTAGATATCTTAATGGCAAAGATCAAACTTACACCAAGGTACTTGATATCACTAATCAGCAGGAAGTAGTCTGACAATTAAACTCCATTTTCCAACCCCTAACATTATTTAGGGACCTCTTTTGTGGGTACCTGTTCCAGAGGGTGTCCCACGACAATCTCCAGCCTAGCTGGGGACAGGGTGCGAGCAGGGAGGGTCCACTGCAGCCTCTGCCGTTGCCTCCTGCAGAGTCTCCACTCCAATCTCTGGCCTGGCCTGGTGTGGGAGGTCGGGGACAAGGGGACAGAGTTGATTCTGCAGCCTCTGCTGTAGCCTCTGCCCACGTCTACGCTGTTGCTGCCCAGTTACTCCCAGGTGCTACACCCATCTCTCCTCATTGAGGCAGTCTGGGCTGTGTCCATAAGGCACTAGCTAGCTAGCAGGGAAGGGAGGCTCCCGAAGGCATTTTAGGAGAGCAGTTCTCTTCCCAAATGTTACAGCTCTTCGACAGAAACTCTCGGACAACAGGATGATTCTTGTACACCTTTACTTCTCCTGAATACCGCCCTTATATACAGTTTTGTGGTGTGTTAGGGTCTGGCAGCAGATAACCCCTATTGGCTTGGTCTGAGAGCTTGGGGATGCCTCATCTACATGTGGGAGAGCCTGAGGCACTCTTCCTACATGACTGATGGCCATAGACCTCTCTGTGGGAGGGGCTGTGGGGGGCTGAGACTGAGTGAGTGGTCCAGGGGCCCAGGAACAAAAGCCGAACATCTTCAATCCCATTAGGGTTCAGGGTTCGAGGCCTGTTCAACCAGGTGCCCAGTTGCCTCTCACAGCATTCTGCCCCACACTCTTTCTTTTAGTCTCGATCCTTTTTTTCTCTAATCTACTGTTAGGGGGATGAAAGGGTAGTAAAAAGGGGATGAAGAAGAATAGAAGAAAGAAGAACCCATAAAGTAGCAAAAGCCTGGTTATAAGAAACTGAGAGAACTGAGTCATTAAGGCCAGACATTGTTCCTGTTGCATACTTGATCAATTGGCTTCATGGCACATAGCTTTCTGGTGCTGGATACTAGAGGTACTTTAAAAGTTGTTGTTGTTGGTAGTGGTGGTGGTGTGTGTATGTGCACACGCACATGTGTGTGCATGTGTGTGTGTGTGTAAAGTTTGTTTCTCCATCCCTTCTGGCTTCACTCTTTTCTCCAAAGTCTTTCTCAAATTTTCTCCTCACTCTGGAATCTGGGACAGGAGAAGAAAACTAGGTTACAAATGCTTCTAAATATTTTCTTACACTTGAATCCCTGGTTTTTGAAACACTCAATTGTCAAGATTTTGACACCTTTATTCTCCAGTTATGTTTTGACGACTTCCCCTAAAGCTATGGGTGACTCATGTCTAGCATCTTAGATGAGAGATAGAAGAGGGTCTTAAGTAAACTCCTATGAAACACAGGATGTGCAGGTTAATGTCCTCAAATTTCTCATCTTGCTAATACTACAATACATTCGCTGTGGATGACCTGAACAATTAGGTTAATTTAACCCTAGAAATTCCCCTCCTCCTTGAAAATGTATTCTCTCAATATATTATATCTGATGGCAGTTTTCCCTGCCTCCTCTCTTCTCAGGCCTTCCCACTACCACCTTCAGCTTCTGGAGGGATGCATACTGGAGTGCTGAATGTGGAAAGGCTCACCCACCTAGCCAGCTAGAACGACCAAATCAACCCTGATGATCAATAAGGTACCAGATTTGACAGTCAGGTCACTTGTACATTCCTGAACTGAAAATTTCTTTTAGAATAAATCTGTAAGTGATAAACCAAATAAGCAGTGAGGCTAGAAAAATTGGCTCCATTATTGAAGATATTTTGGATACAACAGATAACATGATATCTAGGTATATCATTTTTAAAAGTTAACTGCACACTTTATGTGTTTATTTGACTGTTTTGGTTTCATATAGAATTGGTCATTTTATAGACACTGTAGTCGAGGGTTCAGCTACTGATAAAAAAGTCTCTTAGACTAAGATACTGTTCTAGCACACAATATTAAGTTGTATCCCAAAACTCCTTTAGAATTCTGATAGCACAGCACATTTTTATATACAGAGTCCATATCTTAGTGTTACCCTTCTATTTATTGCTCTTCTTAGGCTCCCTGGAGGTTTTACTTTATTAACCATCTGGCCTATCAACAATGCTTAAATGCTGGGATTAAAAATAATTAAAAAAACACAAATTGGAAGACTATAATTATTAGTTCTGAGGTAAAAATTTTGAAGCTTTCACTATTTTTTTTTGTACAATTACCTTGGCTAGTGATTGGTTTGTTTAGAGGTGGAGGGGCAAGGTCAATGAAGACATCAGTTTCTTGTGAATTTGCTTACATTACAAATACATGATAGAATCATTTGGGGATTCTGGAAATCAGGCACTGGAATACAGAGATACAGGAGTGCAACAAATTTGGTGTGAAGCATCTGTGAAGAATAAAAAGGACAGGACTTGTCAGGAAGCAACTCCTACTCAGTATGTATCTGATAACTCTTAGGAATTCTAAAATTGAGCCATGGAACAATGGTTTCCCATTAGAAGAATCCTTTATTGTTCAGAAATGTGCACTCTTTTCTTTGCAAGGTTTTACTTTTGGCCTACCTAGGAAGTTCAGTTTCACTTTAAAGTGAGATGAATCCTGAAAAGAACATTAATAGCCAGATGCTTTTGCTCCATGGTACTCATTTCACTTTAACTGCACACTCTTGCTTTGGAGATCATAATTGTAGTACTTATGGCTACCATGATGATGTATAGAGTTGGTGGAAGAGTGCTATTGGTTCTTGTATTCTGTCTTAGCACTTATTTTTACAATGTTTGATCCTATGGCCATTGAGCAGCATGAATTCTATGCACTGGCATCTGTGTATAAAAATGCTTTACTTGGAAGCAGAGGTAATGTGTACTGAGTGGGATTCTTCCTAAAAGAAAGACTGTGTCCGAGGGTCTTGAGAATAAAGGTGAATGCAGAATTTAAAATATCTTTGGATGTTGGATAGGGTAGACCACACCTATAATCTTAGTACTTTATAGGCAGAAACTATGATTCATTCCAAGTTATCCTTGGCAACAGAATGAAACCACCTTTCAACTCTTTTCCTCGTCTTCCTTTGCCAAATCCTTAAGAAGAATACTCAGTCTTGGGAATATGTCAGATACAGAGCCCAGCTATAGCAAATGTACTGTGCACCATAATGGAGGCTTGGAGTTGGGGACTATTGTGAGAGCTCTGGGAAAGTTGGAGGCTAAGCACTATTTAAATTGAAATAAGCATTTTTTTAAATAAGCATTTAGACATGTGGAAAACACCTTGCATCAAACTACACTCTTTCCAAAAATTAAAAGTGTACCATTAGAAAAACAAGAATCAGATCAAGGAGCTAGACTTTGTATTTGGGGAACCAAATGACACCAAATCTGAAATATTGTCAATTTCAGATTCATTGCCTCTTTGTTTTCATTCTTTTGTCTTTCCCTCACTTTTTCCTTTCTCCAGCCTCCCCTGTTTCAACCCTTAACTCTTAGACATGAATCTTGTTGTAGTTAATACATTCTATTCCAAATTGCTTTTGGCTTCCTAGTAGCAAGCACTTTTAGGAGATATTTTTCTTTCCAAATGTATGTAGTCAGGACATATTTTTAGAACAGTGTATTAAAAGCTGAAGAAAATCATCTCAACAATATTCTATTCTCCTTTGCTCCATTTAAGAATTATTAGTGCTTCTCTCACTGTGTCAAGATATGTTCCAGCCAGAGTCACATTTTTCATCTCATTTCTACTGGACTGAAGTGCTCCTTGAGGGCAAAGACTATATGTTCTTCCCTACTTGCCAGTCTCTTGGGTACGACGAGGTGATCAACAAAACATTGTTGAACAAATACTATGGCTCCAGTACTGGATTTCTGTGTTTGAATCTACTAGCTGGTTAACCTTTATCAATCAATAAATAAGTTAAGTATTGTGTATGTTTGAGTTCTTGCTAAGTTGGAGACTCTAGTCTTAGAAAGTACATAGAAAAGAACACAAGTCAAGTAGGCAAGCTATTACAGTGAGATCACTGCAAGGAATACTCACAGAATCTAGCTAAGCATATAGCTTATTGTATATTAGTAAATAGTTCTTATTGGTAATGTTTGTTAGGAGAGTAGAAGAATGTGAAGAATTTGGTTAGCTGGGTCAAATAAGAGGAGGTTAAGTAAATAAGAGGATGTAGCGAGTGTAAAACCACAAAATCAGCCACAGTTTAAAGGGCTCCAGAAATTACATGTCATTCAAAATAACTGCAGAATAAGGCTTAGAGAAGAGAAACAAGTACTGAGTAGGACATCATGTGGAATCTTGAGGAAACCCACATTTATTTATGACACTGGCAGCATTATATTGGATGGAGCATGAGAAGCTGGAATGTCAGCAGAGCAATGTGTAGAAAAGAATGGTAGGCGAACAATGGTGCATGAAAACAAGGGTTGTAGCAGTGAAGAGGGGAATGAAGAAATGGGATCAAATGATATTTATGAGGATGAACTAAGAAGAATCATGAGTAGCTATATATAGATAAGATGGTAAAATATTCACAATAAAGCTATAGAGAAGGCTCATCAGTTAAGATTACTGGGTGTTCCTTCACAGGACCCAGGTTCAATTCCCAGCACCCACATGGCAGCTCACAACTGTTTGTTACTCCAGTTCCAGAGGATCCATCACACCAGGCATTCATGTGGTGCACATATCTGTGCATACAGGCAAAATACTATACACATAAATAAATCTTAAAAATATTTATAATGATTTCAAACATTAGTTCTAATAATCTAGAAATAAGAAATTTAAATAAAAATATGAAATATGGGTAAATGCAGAGTGAAGAGGAATAAAGTTTGGACAAATATTTGAAAGAGCTCCAGCATATCAAAGTTCAGATAGCATAGGGAAAATAGTTCAGGCAAAAATGCATGGAAAGTATGAATTTACATCCATTAGTATAGAGGTAATATGAGAAATAGTAACATGAGAGTAATGAAAAGTGTATGATAATGGATGGAACTAGAAAATATCATCCTGAGTGAGGTAACCCAATCACAAAAGAACACACATGGTATTCACTCACTGACAAGTGAATATTAGCCCAAAAGCTCACAATACCCAAGATACAACTCACAGACCACATGAAGCTCATAAAGAAGGAAGACCAAGTGGGGGTGATTCGGTCCTTCTTAGAAGGAGTAACAAAATACTCATGGGAACAAATATGGAAACAAAGTGTGGGACAGAAACTGAAGTAGGGGTCCTCTGGAGACTGTTCTACCTGGGTATCCATCCAGTGTGCAGTCACAAAAGGTAGATGCTGATGTGGAAGTCAGGAAGTGCATGCTGACAGGAGCCTGATATAGCTGTCTCCTTAGAGGTCTGCCAGAGTCTGACATATTCAGAGGCAGATGCTCACAGCTAACCATTGATCTGATCAAGGGCTTCCCAATGGAGGAGTTAGAGTGAAGACCATTGGAGCTGAAAGGGTTTGTGGCCACCATGAGGAGAACAACAATACCAACCAACCAGAGCTCCCCAGGTTCTAAACCACCAGCCTAGGAGCACATAGGGAGGGACCCATGACTCCAGCTGTATATGTAGGGGAGAATGGCCTTGTCAGGTATAGGTGAGAGAGGAGATCCTTGATCCCATGAAGGCTGGAGGCTGTGTGTGGGGGAATTCGAGGGTGGGGAGGTGGGAGTGGGGGGGTAGGTGGAGGCACATTCTCATAGAAGCAGGAGGAGGAGAGATAGGATAAGGGGTTCCTGAGCTGGGGGAGGGAATGGGATAAGGGGATAACATCTGAAATGTAAATACAATATCCAATAAAAAATCAATCAAAAAAAGAGAAAAGTGTGTGATAGTATTATAAACTAGGAGAGATTTGATAAACACTAATGTCTAAAGGATAGATTAGGATAAGAGTTTCTGAAGGAGATTGAGGTGGATCAGTCAGAGAGCATGTTAGCTATTAAAATGCAAGGGTGTATATAGTTTCTAGAATTGGAAATTGACCTCAGGACTCTGCTTTCAGTATTTATGTGGGCACTATCATTTTCACTCCTGGGGATTAACGTCGTTGAATTTCTTGCATGGTCAGCTTCACATTTATAAAGAAATTTGCTGTAATTAATCCAGCATCTTAGTTTGTGGAGTGAGAAAGTATGTCAGAATATTAAATATGTCACACTGCCAGGAGTATTTCACTATATTACTTTAAAAATTGAAAAAGAGTTGGCTTCAACTGTACACAGATTCCATGAAAAGAAAGGCTAAGATCAAGAACAAACCACCACCTCTGCCGTCACCATTTTTAGTCGGTGTTATACTGAAAATTCTAGCTAGTGTAACCAATTATTAAACACCAAGAAATTAAAAGCATCCATAGTAGAAAGAGACAAAATTGTTTCTTTTTGAGGATAATATTTTAATCTATATAAAAGGTTCTAGAGTGGCACTCTATCAGTGAATCAGTGGCACTAGTAAGTGATTGTGTCAAAATTATAATATATATGACCAGTATATAGATATATATTGAATCTACTCAACTGCTCTATATACTTGCAAAAAGCAATTAGAAATAAATATTTAGTCATAAAAATACTTATGCATAAATTTAACAAATGATATCAATAATCTATGCAATGAAAATCAATAATATTGTTGAGGCAAATAGCTGAGGCTATATGTCATGTTCAGAAATATAGAAATTCAATCTATTGTCATGTCTGTGTTGATCAATTTTTGTTGTGGTGACAAAGTGCTTGAGTATGAAATGGAGCAGACTAGCTTACTTCATGACAGCATGGAAGTAGAGGAGGGGAAGTTGGCAGAATGGTCTAGAGACAAGATGCACCCTTCAAAGTTATGCCTCCAATGTTTCCTCCAAATAGGCCTCATATCCTAGTATATTATTTACCTATGACCACACTGGAAATGAGTCTGGCAAATCCTCAGAAAATTGGAAATAGTTCTACCTGAAGACCCAGCTATACCACTACTGGGCATATACCCAAAAGATGGTCTAACATACAACAGGGACACATGCTCCACTATGTTCATAGCAGCCTTATTTATAATAGCCAGAATCTGGAAAGAACCCAGATGTCCTTCAACAGAGGAATGGATACAGAAAATGTGGTACAATTATACAATGGAGTGCTACTCAGCTATTAACAACAATGACTTCATGAAATTCTTAGGTAAATGGATGGAGCTGGAAAATATCATCCTGAGTGAGGTGACCCAATCTCAAAAGAACATACATGGTATGCACTCACCGATAAGTGGATATTAGCCCAAAAGCTCAAAATACCCAAGATGCAACTCACAGACCACATGAAGCTCATGAAGAAGGAAGACCAAAATGGGGGTACTTCAGTCCTTCCTAGAAGGGGGAAAATACTCATGGGTGGTAGAGGGTGGGAGGGTCTTGGGAGGAAGAGAGGAGGGGGAAGGAGAAAAGAGGAGTATTGGATTAGGATCAGGTATTACAAGGGACAGGAAAGAGATATAGAGAGAGGGTCATGAAATAAAATAGAAATACGTAGCAGTGGGGGGATGGGAAACTAGGGGTAGCCACTAGAAAACCCCAGACACCAGGGAAGTGAGAGGCTCCCAGTACCCAAAGGGGATGACTTTAGCCAAAATATGCAACAAAGGGGGAGATGGAACCTGTAGAGACAACCTCCAGTAGATAAGCATGACCCCCAGTGGTCAATATTCTTAAAGTTGGATCTATAACATAAATATTAGATAAGTTAGAAATTTTTAATATTTTAAAATTTATCTATTCAGCATAAATAATTTCCCACCTGTTTTCTAACTAAATTCAGTGGGTCTCCCAAGCAAAAATAAATTAAAGTAAGAGGGTACTTGTTATGAAAAAAAAGTTTCCATAGGAGAATGGGAGAAGAGGGAGTTAGGAAAGGTAATGAGTGGACTGAGCATGGGGTTCCCAATGGAGGAGTTAGAGAAAGGACTGAAGTAGCTGAAGGGGTTTGCAACCCCATAGGAAGAACAACATTATCAACCAACCAGACCCTCCAAAGCTCCCAGGGACTAAGCCATCAACCAAAGAATACACATGGAGGGACCCATGGCTCCAGCTGTATATGTAGCAGAGGATGGCCTTGTTGGGCATCAATGGGAGGAGAGGCCCTTGGTCCTGTGAAGGGTTGATGCCCCAGGGAAGGGGAATTTGAGGGTGGGGAAGTTGGAGTAGGTGGGTAGGTGGGGGAACATCTTCATAAAAGCAGAAGAAGGGGGGATGGGATAGGAGGTTTCAGGATGGGAAAACAGGAAAGGGGATAACATTTGAAATATAAATAAATAAAATATCCAATTAAAAAAAAGAAAGGGTAATGGGGGTAAGTTCCTAAAATTCATTATACACATATATGAAACTGTCAAAGAATGAAAAAATAACCTAGTTGAAAATGCAATCTATAATCTTGGATAAAGTTCACAAATAATATCTGAGTTAATGAATTTATACTCAGAATATATAAAATAAATATAATTTAATAGTGAGGAAATGATAATTGACCAATGTCTAATATGGAAAACAGATTTGAACAGACACTCTGCCAAAGGAGCTTTATTGTTGGCAGACAAACACATTAAAATATGCCCAGTATAATTAGTCTTTGCTAAAATTAAAGTTAGAACCTCAATGAGATGTAACTACCCACTCATTAGAATTGCTAAAATTCAAAGCACAGCCTATAACAAGTGTTGGCTGGGATGAAGAGCAAGTACATCATGCACTGTTGGGAATATGAAGTATTAGTTTTAGGGAAAACACTTTGTCAACCTAATTAAAAGTTAAATGTGCATTTCTATATGAATTAGCACCACTATATCCAAATTTTTATGTGAGTAGTGAAAGCATAGTCCATTCACAGATTTATAGCAAATGTTGACAATAACTGTATTTTTAATAGTCCCAAACTGGAAATAAGTCAAATATCAATCAACATATGACTGAATTAATGATTGTGTTATATACTACTAAAAATAAAATATCAATATGTGTTACAACATGGATAACTCTCAAAATAATTATGCTGGGTGACAGAAGGTAAGAAAAAAAGTATTTGTGTTATTATTTATATGAAATTTTATAGAACACAAACTAGTTAAGGTTTGTATCTGAAGTATTCCACAGGAGCTCATGTGTTTTAGGCTTGGTCTCTATTGCAGCAATGTATAGAGGTGAGGACTTTGAGAGAATATTAATGTCATAAAAGCTCTGACTTTATCAATGAATTCACTGAAGACATATGAACTTCAAGGGGTGGAGTTTAGTTAGAGAAAGTAATTTACTGGGGGAGTACCTTTTAAAACTATATTTGTTCCCAGCTACTTTCAATTTTTATTTGATTCCTTGCCAGCATGAGGAAAGCATCTCTACCATGCCCTCTCTGTCTTCATCAAAACCAGAAACATCAGAGCCAAGTGGCCATATACTGAAACCTCTGAATCCAGTACCCAGAACTCCTCTTTACCCACTTAATTTTTTTTTCAGAAAAGTTATCACAGTGGTGGAATCTAACACAGTATTTTATTGTAACTAAAGGGAATATCACTCTTAGGGATCTAGGTGTGAAGAGGGTTGGAAAAATATTTACAGGAGAATAGGAATTCCGATTCTTCTATAAATACTTCAGTGGATACTTGCCATCTTCATGTTGATATTCCTTTTTGTTGGGGACTTAACCAAAAGTCTTGGTCAATTTAGGCAAGTACTCTAACCCCATCCATTGGTTTTGCATGATGAGATCTTGCTATGTAGCTAAGTCTGAGTTTGAACTTTCAATCCTCCTGGCTCAGTCTTCTGAGCACTGGAATTGTAAGCATATGCCTTCATATTTGACTTGTAGCATTAGTTTGGCAGATACATATATAACTCAAAGTGCATACTTTATCATGTGCATTTGACCACATGTTGATTATACTTCAGTATCTGAAAATAGTTTACATAAAACAAAACCAAGGTCTAACAGCCTTGTTACTTGGAACTCAGCCTTATAATTTTGTACCATTCTTCACATTATCTTTAGCTTTTCCACTTCTATGATTCCAAAACCCAGCATTACTGATAGATGCTTATACCAATATTCTGTCATGCTCTCTCTCTTTTCATCCCTCCCTCCCTCCTGCCCTCCCTCCCTCTCTGTTTCTCTGTAAACCTAGACCCACATAAGAAGGTTTTGAGAATAATTTTTAGTTTTCCTGTAGAACAACCTGCAAAAAGTCAAGTAGATTCCTATACAGGATGGATGTTGCCATCAGCTGTAATGTCTTTCACTTTGCAATGATAATACTGGAGCTGTAAGTGAAAACTGTTAGAGATAAAATGGCCAGAAATGCATAAATTGGATGGCTCCTTTTATGAACACAATTTTAAGAAGTGACCCATTTTTACTCTTAGAAAACAACTCTCCTATGATCTATTTTAATCCTCCCAATTTATTTTAAAGTTGACATCATATCTGCTCTGCTCTAAGTATTATAATGGCCTTTGGCCAAACCAATGCAACCCTGCTGTGATCAGAATATCAGAGAAATGTTTTAATGAAGAAAACAGTCAAATCAGCTATGTCTAAGAAGAGTGCCTTCAAAGTTAGATTCTTTTCTGCCATGAGTCTTGAGGAGTCTGACATCTTGTACTACATGGGTTCTTAACCTAATATAATCATGCTGTGAGAATGTACAGAAAGGTAGACTCTTCTGGATGGGAGGTCTAAGTTTTCATGATTTTCTTGTCTTTCTTTTAAAGTTATGCCTAGGTCATATCATCTTCCAATTTTAAATAATTCATGAACATATCTTTGTGAAGGGAAGATATGAGCTTTCCATATGTGGAAAGAGACCTTGAAATCAGCATCTGTATTCCAGCTTTACCCCCTCTCTGCTGTATTCTTTGCTTTCTTTGGCTCACTTATCCAGTCAAGTTGGCTTCCTTGCTATTCCTCAAACATTCTAGTCATGCTGCCCTTGGGCTTTGTCACTGGCTAGTAGTCCCTTTGCATAGACTGTTTTGCTGTCAGATAGTCTCAATGCAGGCCCTCAAACCAACTTTTTACTCCAGTGTCAATTTTGCAATGCAGCTTATCCATTCCTTCTGGCTTGGAGCTTACTTTTCCTTTTTGTCATTTGTACCTTTAACTCTACTAAATACTTGAATTATATTTGTCACTCATTGACTGCCCACCACTGCAGGAAGTGAAACTCCACAAGAGAAGAAGCTTTGTTTTGTTTTCTCTAGGATCCCAAGCTTCTATTAGTTTTCAGTACAAAGCAGGGGCTTCATGACTATATGCTGAAAATTAACTGTGGCTTAAAAGATTTTCAAAGTAATTTGACTGCATTTGATTTTCAGTCTTTGTACAGCCTCATTTTTTTCCCTTCAGGGCCCAAGACTCACAAAATTAAACTGATCATACTCTTAGGTTCAAGCCACATTAATTAGTGTTACTGAACTCTATAAGGTGCCCTTTGTCTTATAGATGGTCCCTGACTTGTGATGACTCAATGTGTGTGTTTGCCTGTGTTTGTTTCAACTCTACAGTGGTGAGGAAGCAATAGGCATCCAGTAGAAATCACACAGAGTCCTGAATTTTGATTTTTCCAGGTAAGTAATGATCTCTTCCAACACTAGACAGTGACCTGGAGCCTTAGCTCCCAGGCAACCATAGGTTCAGTAGGCCACCAACCATAATCTGTAATAGATTGTGAGTACCTGTACCTAAATGCACCACTTTCTATTTATAAGGTTTTGTAACAATTATATGTTCCTCATAGCTTTGTGTTTTGCCTAAAGAAGGTACTTTCCATATATTTTTAAAAACATCATAAAGATTGTGGCAAATATACATTTTCCTAATGTGTTTTCTAGGCATCTACTGTTATGCAAAGTCATTTGAGAACAGTTTGTTCTTAAACTTCAGTTTATTAAATGTGGCAGCATAGAAATGCAATTGGCTTTCAAAATAAATTACCTCTGAGTTTTCATTAGCAGCTTTCAATGTTGCTCACTATTTTCAGCATTGCCCCTTTACAGAGATCATAGTAAAATCCCACTTCGAGGCATACCATTTTGGTTTGTTTTTCATCAGATTGCAACAACTAAAATACTTTCTTTGTAGGTAATAAAGGTTTGTCAGGATGTTTTGCTATGTTGATATTGCTACCTCCAAATCCATTGAGAATCCTGTAGACAATTCTTGTATGTTTCTGCTAAAGACCCAGAACACTAACGTATCACTCAAAGAATTCTTAATTCCATATGTGAATACTGTATTTATGTCATTTCTTTCTCCTTTTTCTCCCTCCAACTCCTCCCTGTGCCCCTATCCCTGCCAACTCCCTCATAGATTCATGGCCTCTTGTTCTTTAACATTATTGTTTTACACACATACATGCACCCAACCTGCTGAGTCCCTTTAGGGTACTCATTTGTATACCTGCTTAGATCTGCCCACTTGATATTAGATAACCAACTCCCTGGGGCCTCATCCCTGGAAAAGACTAATTCTCCCTCTCTTAGCAGCCATTAATTGTTTGTAGCTCTTCATGCATATGTAAGGCCTTGTGAAATGTCCTCCACCCACACTGGCATGTCAGCTGGTGTTGTCATTGTTCAGGTTTTGTTTAGGCAACCAGACTGTTGAGATTTTATGGCTGCAACGTCCCCATCATATATGGAGGACACTGTCTAACAGCAAGTCCATTTTCTCTTAAAATCTTATCCATCATGTTAGAATTCTAGTGGTTTTCTATCATAAAGATACTGTAATTTAGTAATCTTGGGGATTTTCCCCTTTAAACATATTTAGACTAATGGGCCTTTCAAGGAAAGGTGATATTTGAGAATTGTTCTCATTTTATTAGAGAAGATTATAAATTTAATGAAAATCATATAGTCAATTTAAATAATGGTGTACCTCAAATTACATAAGATGATAATTATACCAAGATCTCTATTATTCCTTCTTGTATGTTTATGTGTAGTATCTGAGTAACTTGGGAGCAAAACTTGGGATAATCAAAGGAATTCATTTGTACAAAAGATTTGCAAGGCAGTCCAGGTCTGAAGAAGACTGGCAGATGTTTAAAATGGGCAAAAAAGCAAAACACCCAAGCATTCCATTAACAAAAAGGTTATTGAGTTTCTCCTTAGTTATGAGAGAAAACTACAATTTTTAATGTATTTATTTATTCATTTATGAATGCCCCATATATATAAATATATATGAATGTTCATGTATATACATATATACATACACACTAACTTTCTCTCTCTCTTTCTCCTCTCTCTCTCTCTCTCTCTCTCTCTCTCTATATATATATATATATATATATATATATATATATATATATATATCACACATCATATCTTTATCTCTGTCTTTCCAGTTTCTTCCTCCCTCTTCCCAAACACCTTTCTATCTTCATGTATTCTTCTTCCTCTTCTGCCTCCTCCTCCTCCTCTTCCTCCTCCTTCTTCTTTATAACACACTGAATGCAATTACTGCTGCTTGCATGAGTATGGGCAGCCTATCAGTAACCACACCCCCAAAGAAAAGTGACTGTCCCTCTTCCTGCAGCCATCAATAGCAAATACCTCCTCATCTAGGACTAGAGCCTCCTGTCCCCCTCCCTGCTTTCATGCTGGAATTATTAACTGAATTGGTCTCATGCAGGTCTTATTTAGGTGACCATAGCTGCTGTCAGGGTTTCATTTCCTTAGTACTGAATTTAGGATGAAACATAAATCTCTTGGGAATAAGAAATATATGTTATTTTTTACTTGAGGGTGAAAAATAATTTTACTTTGTCTTATAGACCAGCATGGTGGGAAACGAATGGTAGCAGTAGCATGAGACAACTGGTCACTTTATAGCCACAAAAAGCAAAGTACATTGAATGTCAGTGCCCAGCTTGTTTTCTCCTTTTTATACAGTCTAAGAACCCCTAGCCCATTAAATTGTACCACCCACATTCATGGTGGGTCTTCACCTTCAATTATGTTGATCTAGAAGATCCCTTACAGATATACTCAGGGGTGGGGTTTGAGAAAACTACAATTTTATCACATGGTTATCATTTCAAGGATTATAGTATACTTTGAAATTGATAATATAACAGGAAAAAAGTTATTTTGATTAAGGAGGTCAGGGATGGTAATTCCTCCAGAAGTTCTTTTATTGTTGAGAATAGTTTTCGCTATCCTGGGTTTTTTGTTATTCCATATGAATTTGAGAATTTCCTTTTCTAACTCTGTGAAGAATTGAGTTGGGATTTTAATGGGGATTGCATTGAATCTGTAGATTGCTTTTGGCAAGATGGCCATTTTTATTATATTAATCCTGCCAATCCATGAGCATGGGAGATCTTTCCATCTTCTGAGATCTTCTTCAATTTCTTTCTTCAGAGACTTGGAGTTCTTGTCATACAGGTCTTTCACTTGCTTGGTTAGATTCACACCAAGGTATTTTATATTATTTGCAACTATTGTGAAGGGTGTCATTTCCCTAATTTCTTTTTCAGTCTGTTTATCTTTCATGTAGAGGAAGGCTACTGATTTGTTTGAGTTGATTTTATAACCAGCCACTTTGCTGAAGTTGTTTATCAGGTTTAGGAGTTCTCTGGTTGAAGTTTGGGGGTCACTTAAGTATACTATCATATCATCTGCAAATAGCGATATTTTGACTTCTTCCTTTCCTATTTGTATCCCTTTGACTTCTTTTTGCTGTCTAATTGCTCTGGCTAAGACTTCCAGTACTATATTGAATAGGTAGGGGGAGAGTGGGCAACCTTGTCTAGTCCCTGATCTTAGTGGGATTGCTTCAAGTTTCTCTCCATTTAGCTTGATGTTGGCTACTGGTTTGCTGTAAATTGCTTTTACTATGTTTAGGTAGGGGCCTTGAATTCCTGATCTTTCCAAGACTTTTATCATGAAGGGATGTTGAATTTTGTCAAATGCTTTCTCAGCATCTAGTGAGATGATCATGTGGTTTTTTTCTTTAAGTTTGTTTATATAGTGGATTACATTGATGGATTTCCGAATATTGAACCATCCCTGCATTCCTGGGATAAAACCTACTTGATCATGATGGATGATTGTTTTGATGTGGTCTTGGATTCGGTTTGCTAGAATTTTATTGAGTATTTTTGCATCGATGTTCATAAGGGAGATTTTTCTGAAGTTCTCTTTCTTTGTCGGGTCCTTGTGGGGTTTGGGTATGAGTGTAATTGTAGCTTCATAGAACGAATTGGGTAGTGTTCCTTCTGTTTCCATTTTGTGGAATAGTTTGAAGAGAATTGGTATTAGGTCTTCCTTGAAGGTCTGATAGAATTCAGCACTAAAACCATCTGGTCCTGGGCTTTTTTTAGTGGGGAGGTTTTTGATGACTGCTGCTATTTCCTGAGGGGTTATGGGACTATTTAGATGGTTTATCTGCTCCTGGTTTAACTTCGGTACCTGGTATCTGTCTAGGAAATTGTCCATTTCATCCAGGTTTTCCAGTTTTGTTGAGTATAGGCCTTTGTAGTAGGATCTGACAGAAATGACTAACATAATTTGTTTTGGAGGACTAGAACTAGAGAGGGTAACCCTAGTTTTTGTTAGTTTATTTTATGCTATAAAGTGCTTTTTTTCTTCCTTGACTGAACTGTAACACATACACTTACTAATAATAACTTAACAGCAAGGTGTAACATTTCTCCATGTATATGACTAATCAGAAGTCCAGAAAGGAAGAAAAGACACAAACCATGGATTGGGAAACCAGTAAGATAAGGTAATTTCTCTAACTTGAAGGAAAATATGAACATTATTTTTGAAAGAGTCTACCAGGTACCTGGAAAAACAAATGACAAAATTAAAAAAAAAACACATTAAAGTATCATTAAAATGGACTTCCAAAATACTAGTGATGAAGAGTACATTCTAAATGTATATTAAAGAAGTTATACAAATGGTGGAAAGCTGTATCAGTAATCATTAGGGGATGCAAATTCAAAACCCAATGAAGCACCATGCTTTAATCACCTTTTCCAGGCTTGGGGAGCAGCAGATCAATGGCTAAATGGCCAAGTGTCACAGTTTCTGCCAATGAAAGGTCAAAGCCTAAATCAAGGTCAAAGCTAAAGCTTTATTTCGGGCCTAGGCTTCAGTTCCTGTTCCAACTCTAGCCTAGGTTTCCCAAAGGTTTTGAGGTCCCTATGGAGGTTCCATAGTAAAGGCCTCTATATGCCAAGGTAAAGACAAATGGATTGCTGTGACACCCCCACACCATATTGTTTTTTTAACCTTTACAACCATGACAAAGCACTTTAGAATAGAATAGAATAGAATAGAATAGAATAGAATAGAATAGAATAGAATAGAATAGAATAAATAGAATAGAATAAATAGAATAGAATAGAATAGAATAGAATAGAATAGAATAGAATAGAATGTAACTGCTATTCACCTTGACAACAGCAATATAAGTGCAGAAGCAACATTGGGAAGGTGGGAGATATCTGTAAGGTTTTTGTTTTTGTTTTTCTTTTTTCTTTTTTTCTGGTGCAAGGGCATTTTGGCAGACAGAAGCCAAGGAATACCACAAAACCACAACATTCAACAAATCTCGAACAAGAACAAGAGATTTGTTGGGGAGAAGAACAGAACGGTGGCTTCCTCTGACTGGGAACAGAGACATCAGAGGGCTGGGTGGAGGGGGAGGGTTTTTATAGTTTGTTTTTTTTTTTTGAGCACGTGCAGTGAGCTAGTGGGAAAATATAGCACTTCAGAAACTATAGTTTTGCTCCTGTTCAGGGGCAAGGATTTTCAAGTCTCAGGAGTTCCAGGTCAAACCAGGGGTAGAATATGTTTCCCTTAGTTCTGGTCTTTGGCTGGTGATTAAGTCAGGGGCAGAGTGTTGTTTCCTTGGCCCCCTTTCCCTACAATGTTGAACCAACAATGTTAAACAAGTCACAAATACGAAGGTTGTTCAGTAAGGTTCTATCAGAGATGAAAGATTTCTGTTACCTTGAGACATTGTAGCCACCATAATCTTGCACAAGCATAACTTAATTTCCTTAACAATACTGGCTCAAACAAACCTGTACCTCCAGTCATCAAGGACAATCATGTATGCTATTTAGCACTTGGTAATGTTTATAGATACATCATTGAATCATATATTTTCCACCTTTGTCTTTGTTTTAGAATATACTCTACTTATAAAAAGTTGAAGTCTTCTACCAAATTCAGTAGACACAGCTTCAAGTATCTCATGTTGGCTTTTGTTCTTCTCAAGAAGCCATGTTGAAGGACTGACCTGAACTTCATATTTTCATGTAAATAAAGTCTTTTATGCTCACACAGTTATAAAACTGCCTAATGAATCATGTCTTGGCCAAGGGCCCTTGCTGTTAAGTGAAAACTGGAGTACTAAAAGGAAACTTGGGGTTTGGGGATCCTGACTAAACAGAATGTTGGGATTATTACTGGCAGCAGTTATAGCTCACTGAAGGAGAAAATGTCTGCCAAGGGCATGAGAAATAAGAGTAAGAGGGATGTAGAGCTGTGGTGGAGGGTGGTGATCAAGGAGTTTTATCCATTACTAAAGAAACAAGAAGTGAGGGATAAATACCAGATTTCCTCATTACACGAATTGAAAATATTCCATAAACTTGTTGCAGATATTTGGATAGCAGTAGAAAATTTTCAGTTTTAAGTGGAACTGAAACCTTGGCATTTTCAGTCCATTAAAAAATCCCAATTCATTTCCCTAAATATTACTAAAACACCTTGAAACATTTATGTAACAACCCACCAAAGATTTCTGCTTAATACAAAGCACTTTACCCAACAATTAGCTAACCATTGAACAGTCAGAGAACTCATTACTAGTCATGTTTGTGGGCATAGGCAACAGTACTGGAGAATACAGCATATACCCTGAATTTCCCTGTGTCCTTCAGTGACACATAATGTGTGTATAAATAATAGTATAATGGCAGATTATAGATAACATTTTAAATATACCTGGGCTTTTTGAGATCTCCTAGGAACCTTGCAGATGCAAGCACAGGGACCCATTTAGAGGTAATCCTCAGGGTAATGACAGCAAGGATGACAGCAGCAAGGCCAAGCAGATGTAAACAAGGAACTTTTTCCAATCTCGGTATTTTGGTGCATTGTGTGAATATCTATTCACGTGAACAAGTTCTCATTCCAGAGACTGTATTTAGGACACACAGTCTTACAAGGGCTTATAGGCAAGTACTCTACAATGAGGGAATAATGGTCTTTACAGTAACCTGTAAGGGAAGCACATATGACCTGCAGCTCTATAGGAAAGGGGAGTATGGGATGATGTTATTTAGTCAAAGCTCTGTTTCCTTGGGAAGTTAATAAATATGGCTCCAAACAATAAAGTACTTAACACTGAGCAGCAGATGACTTACAGTTGTATTGTGAGTCACCATAACATAAAATTCAGAGTTGAGGGCTGAAACCTGGGAGCTCAGTGATCAGCTAGCCTAACCAAAACAACTAGTTTAGCAAGAGAGCCTGAATCAAGGCAATGAGGCAGAGTGATAGAGAGAGCCATATCCTATTGTGTCTTCTGCATGTAACTGCACAAGCACACACACACACACACACACACACACACACACACACACACACACAGAGAC
>NW_021620526.1:231731-281092 GCF_004785775.1 Grammomys surdaster
GAATGAATGAATGAATGAGGGGAAGAGAGATACTTCAAATTGGTCCTGTTTGAATTAGTACTGATGTTTGTAGGAAATTATTTGTTATATTGATTCTGGGAATCCCAGTGCAAATGTATTTACTACAAAATAACTTTAATTTTTAAAGGAGAGGATGTGGACAAGTCATGTTATGATTAAAGTATCTTTCAAAGTTGCCCCAAGTCTGTCCTACCGTTAGAAAGTCTTAACTTGAATGCTCTGCTTCTGGTTTCTCTGCAGTCTCAATGCCTATCCTTACCTCCATATACTCATAAACTTCCCTGTGCATTCTCCAGTGGACCATACTCACCTGCGCTGTCATACACTTTGTTACTTTCAAGAGCACCCCCCACCCTCTTCATCCTTTTATCTCTTTTCGGCATATAAGAGTTTCAGCTTTGGGAAAGTTACTACCCAGACTAAGTTTTCATTGGATGCTTTACAGAAGGTTATCACAAAGCTTTCCTCAGACTATATTTTGATTCTCTAAAGAGTCATTGACTATAAATGCATGAATTGTTTTCTGGTCTGTTTTTTTACATTCCGTTAGTCTGTTAGTTGATTCCAGTATCATAGTTTTAATTTTTTTAGTTTTATAGTACATTTTAAAATCAGAAAGTTTGAAGCCTCTATCTTTGCTCTCACTAATCAACATTTCTTTCACTATATTTGGGGGTCTCTGTGGCCTCATAGGAATTAAATGCCACCAATAGGAATTTCATTAACTTAAGTCTTTCTGAGTATAGAAGTGTTGCAGTGGCAGGACTGCAGCATTAACAAACAACAAACAAACAAACAAACAAACAAAACTTCTGAGATGAAACGAATTGTGCTGCTTATTGGTATGCCAATAGAAAAAAAAACTAGTAGGATAGCCAAATAAAAACCAATAGGGTATTATACCCAATGAAATAAGTCAGCTTTAAATAAGACCAATACTGTATGGCTGTACTTACACAAGGTGCCTACCATACTCAAGCTCTTTAAGTTAGAAGACAGAGTGGTGTTTGCCTTGAATAAGAAGGGAAGGATAGACAATGGGAAGTTGTTGTGCAATGGATATAGTGTTTCAATTTCACTAAGGGAAAATGTTCTGCTGATTGTCACACAGAAATGTGAATGCATTTAATCCCACTTAAAGTGCTTTAGATGATTAATTGGATAGTATACATTAAACGGTCAGATATTCTGATGCTTAGTATTAATTATCAACTTGATACCTAGAGCTTCTGGACACACCTGTGAGGGATTATCTGGGTTAAGGTTAGCCTCTGAGATGTCTGTAAAGGATTGTTTTGACTAAGTTAATTGATGTGGGAATACCTACTTTAATTACATGCAAAGCCATTCCCTGAACAGGGCATCCTGGACTGACAGAACTGGAGAGAGCAAGCTGAGCACTGGCAGGCCTACCGTCATTCACTGCTCTACAATCTTGACTGTATGTGTATTGTGACAATTCCCTCAAGATCCTGCTGCTGTGACTTCCTTCCCATAAAACATGGCTCTTTTACTGACATATAGAAAATTTCTGAGGGATTAAAAAATTCAACTCTATCAGTTACTTAACTCTATAGAAATGGCTTTGACAAATGAGTACAATCCTTTTCTGCCTGTGACTCTGACCCCTTGTCTATAACTTGTTAGACTAACCATAGATATTTGACACAATGTATCATTCATACTGCATATAAAATTTCCCTAAAGTAGGCTAGGAAAGCAACTTGAAACAAGTTACAAAGTACAACACAGGGGGAAGGTAGTCTACTTATCTTTCAAAGGCAAGCAGTTAGTTCTGTCTTTGTAAGAGCTTACACAGATTAAAAAAAAATCAGCCCTGACTCTGCCTAATGAATAACACGAATGGTAACTGTCTTAGTCAAGGTTTTTATTCCCGCACAAACATCATGACCAAGAAGCAAGTTGAGGAGGAAAGGGTTTATTCAGCTTATACTTTCACACTGCTGTTCATCACTAAAGGAAGTCAGGACTGGAACTCAAGCAAGTCAGGAAGCAGGAGCTGATGCAGAGGCCACAGAGGGGTGCTGCTTACTGGCTTGCTTCCCCTGCCTTGCTCAGCTTGCTTTCTTTTAGAACCCAAGACTACCAGCCTAGGAATGGCACCACCCACAATGGGCCCTCCCACCCTTGATCACTAATTTAGAAAATGCCTTACAGCTGGATCTCATGGAGGCATTTCCTCAACTGAAGTTCCTTTCACACACAATTAGGACACACAGACACAAAGACACATAGACACGGGGTGGGGAGGGAGGGAGGGACAGAGTGGGGGGAGGAGAGAGAGAAAGAGAGAGAGAGAGAGAGAGAGAGAGAGAGAGAGAGAGAGAGAGAGAGAGAAACTTTAATGGTTCATAAGGAGAAATGGGCTGTCTATATAACCCATAAGAACTGTTCTTAGGAAAAAGACTTGCTGATGTTTGGTCCTGGACTTCCAGTTGCCAGAACTGTGAGTATATAAATTACTACTTACTCCCACCAGAGTGGGCCCCTGCAAACCTGTATACTAAGGAACCTGGATTGGCTTTTCTATAGTCTCCTCTAATGCAAAAAGCCTATTCTTTTGAGTGCAGTGCTACTTCATTCAGAGCATGGATTGACATGCCATTGAAAATTTATTAAAACATAAGCTGTTGAGCTTTACCCCAGAGTTTCTGACTGAGCAGTTCAAAGTTAGGGCCAGAGAACCTCCATTTTTAAAAAAGTTATATTTATTTAGTATGTGTGTCTATATGCGTATGTGCATATGTGCGTGTGTGTGTATGTATGTATGTATGTATGTATGTATGTATATGTGTATGCATGTATGTATGTGTCTGTGTGTCTGTGTGTATTCATGCATATATGCCACAGCACATGTGGAGATCAGACGGCAATTTGTGGGAGTTTGTTATCTCTTTCTCCTATATGGGCCCTAGGGATCAAACTCAGGTTGTTAGACTTTAGGGGAGATACTTTTACCCATGGAGCCATTACACTGTTATGAGAATTTCCATTTTTAACAAGCTCTCACGAGATGCCTAATGTGGGTCCAGTAACCATACAGGTGAGGTTGCATGCTTGGTTCTGATTCTTAGTGCACAGTGGCAATCATACATGGCTGACCTGGCAATCATGATGATCACACGGCAGTACAGCTGATAGAATGACTATGTGAAGATATTAACCACAAGTGACATTTTGAGTCCCTTTCCAAGTGCAGTTGGTGATATGATGAATAGAAACTGCCTTTATTCTACAAGTGAGCTACTAGATAATTGGGTAGCATTGGGTGACATATCCAGAGGTGACCTCTTTGTAAAATCCCCTAGTTATATGTGTTACCTAGAACTAGCATCTAAGCAGTAAAATACTGTCAAGGCAGTGGGGGCATTCCTCTAATGGTGACTTTAACTAATTTTTAAGATACTAGCTGGCAGGAGAAGTCTTCTTTTTCAGTCTGATGTCCTTAAGCTTCTGCCTACAGTCAAGAGCAAGCCCAAAGCCCATCCAGTTGTACAGCAAGAAGTGCTTTCTGCCAGTAACCATGAAAGCATAAAGCTGAAAATGGATCCTGAAAACCTTCTTTCTTGATGCAGCCTTGTGAGACTGTGAGCAGGGGATCTAGTATGTTACACTCAGACTCCTGATCCAAACAAAATGATAAAGAGAAAGGGAAAGTGCTTTGTTTACAGCTACTAAACATATGGCAATTTGTTACACAGCAATAGGAAAGTAATAAGGGGTGAGGAAGATAGATGATAAATAGAGCCAGTTGTGGCTCAACAAATAGATCTGTAACTTTGCTGTAAGTAACTGCTTTACTTCCAGGTTTGAAACAAATGGATGCTTCTGAGGTGGCTCCAAGAATATTATGCTGGGCTCAAAGTGGAGGCTGATGTAAACACCTTTTTACACAGAATTAATTGGCAACTTTGAGCATTCTAACTTTAGCAGCACCACCTCAGCATCTCACTGAACTTGACATTCAGTGACTCAGGAACCCAGGAGTCAGCATGAGTGTTTGCAATAGGGACAGAACTTGCAATAAGTCATGGGCAAAAGCTACTGGTTTATATTAAATGAACAAACCTCTCTGGTATTAATTTAGCTGATCTTATGCTTGTATTGCAATTTCTTCTTAGAGACTACTCTTGGCTGGAACTCTGCTGTCTATTGTGGCATGGCTTGCATTTGATCACATAGATTAGTCTATTTGTGTTATTTCTATAAAACCCATTACTCAGAGTCAGTCTTCATCATTCAAGTGTTCAGACTTTAGAAACACTGAAGTCATAATAAAAGCTTGCAACACACACTCTGGCTGTCTCTACTATGAGCCTCACCTTTCTCTTGGTATTGTTTCATGTTTTAACACTCTTCTCCAGTTGCCATCCTGTGACATGTTGTTTTGCTTTGAAACTATTTTATTTCCTCTGTATAACTTACATTCCTGGTTAGAACAAGGTAGTGACGTAGTCAGGGCAGTTTTCATGTTGAACACCTTAAATTTGCTTTATAAAAATCAATACGAAAGGCAAAAGGTAAAAACTACAGATGGACTGGGAATGGTGGCACATACTTGCAACTTGGTATCTTGAAGACCAAAGCAAAAGGATCACAACTTTGAAATCTGTATAGGTTAAATAGTAAGTTCTTCGGTTAGTCTGGCCTGTGTGGTGAGATCCTGTCTCAAAAAATAACCCTAAACCCAACAACAAAAACAACAGCTGCCTAGATGTCTCACTGTGTAAGAGTATCTGGTGCTAGGTTAACATGGAGCTTCTTCACTTCTTATAGTGGTATTTTTGCAGCTGACTTAGCTAAATGAATAAAATGTAATTAAGAACTAAAATCACCAGTAACAAAAATAACAACAACAACAACAAAGAAAATCTTCAGTGATTCCTTTAATCACTTGGATTCCATAGCCTTTTTTCTTTTTTCATTTTTTTAAATAAACAAGCCTTTATTTTATTAATAATTTAGTTCCTGTTGTGCCCAATAAAATAAAAAAAAAATCAAATCCTTAGGAACAAACTGCAAGAAAAACTAGCAACTTTTTGGAGTGGACTTAACATAAGCATTCTCTCTTGTATTTGAAGAGGGTTTTTAGTTTCTGTTTTCAAGTTTTCTGATTTGCTCTTTTCATTATTTAGATATTTATTGTTTGGAAGAGTGCCCTGTAAAGGGGTTCTTACTCGACTCGGGGCAGGTGCATTTGTGCACTTACACCCTGGATGGATCGATGGAAAGGGAGCAGGCTCACTCATCATTGGGTGGGTTATGTGACAGTCACTTGGACTCAACCTGTTCTGTTCCCAGGCGGCCATGCAGATGGTCTTCAGATTCTTCCTGTCTTTGTCACCTCTGCTCTAAGCAGATCCTGTATTAAGGGCATGCCTTTGCTTAGGCTGATTGGGAATACAGTTCAGTACAGAATAAAGATTTTTAAAATGCAGTAAGGTGGTCAATGCATTGTATGATCAGTTTCTGTGTAGTCTGAGTCTTTGCATGTTGGTTAGTTGTAGCCATTATTTAAAGTTAAAACCATACTTTTAGAAAAAAATTTATGGAGTGTGTTAATTGACCACTTCTGGCATATGTTAGTACTGGGTAAACATTTCTGACCTCCTCAGGCACACAACACACTGTGTCCTGATAAGCACTTAGACTGATGTGGCAAGCAGTTGCAAAGTAGCAAATACACACATTTCCTCCCCTTTAAGGAAAAGGCTGTGAAACCTTTAAATCTTGTTTTTCTGATGAGATGGTATTGAAGTGTACACAACTTTTAAGTTTGCTGGAATACTAAAAAGAAAAAAAATATCTATGAGCTGTTATGTCTTTAGTTCTCTCTCTCTTGTGAACACTCGGTAAAAAGGTGTTCCCAGGATAAAAGGCCATTCATTTATGCTTCATGCTAAAACCAGAAAGTTAATTTTCACAGTAGGTGACACCATATAAATGAATTGTGGTAACAATACTGGTAAATGTTACTGTTCCAGTAGTTAAATGTTTTTCTACAAATTTGTTTTCATTTCGTTTTCATTTTGATCAGCAAATGATAACCAAGTCAATAGAAGGCTGACATTCTAAGTACTTAGCATCCATAGCATCTAGAATAGCTGATCTCCATGTGTAGAATTGATTTTTCAGGAGGCAGAGATCCAGTTAAGCCACCTTCCTCCCAAATAAGCCACAAAGAGCTAAGGGGTAAAAACTGGTCTCTGGGTGCATCTGCATTGTACGCAAACCTTGTGGTACAGTCAGGCTCAGGACTGAGCCTTGTTCTGCGTATTGTAGTTTCTTGAGTGTCCTTTCCCGAGTTCCCTTTTTATTTATTTATTTATTTATTTATTTATTTATTTATTTATGACCAGTGACCCTGACCACATATAATTTAATAGGTACCTATTCTTCCCTGTGGGAAAGATTAAAGAAGGCTCCATTTCTTGAACTCTTAAGGAATGGGGCTTTTGTTAGTTTCTATAGCAGACTGTTGGCTGTGAAAAGGCCGACACTTGGGGAAATCAGTGCTATGTTAAGCTCTTGAACTAAACCAACAGCCATAATTATTGTCCCAAGAAAGTGTAATGCCGCCCTTTGTCAAAGATTATACATGGCTGGGTGGCAGGTGTAGGTATCTTTAGATGGACTGGACAGTAATACTTTTATAACTACATGGACTTTATGGTTCTTTTTCTAGGGTGAAACCAGTACTTTGTTTTTATCCTGATGATGTTCTTTGGAGTCAGTTTATATATAATCATTTCTAAAGGACTGTTTGAGCAACCACGATCTAATTAAACAAAACCCAGGCACACCATGGATTCAGATCTGACTTTCTGTTTCTGACCGTTAGGTTTACTACACTAGACATAGTGTTGGGAGCCGCGGCAGGTGCTGACAAAGTCCGCCATCGCTAGGTGGCGCTGTCAGCCATAGTTCTTCCTAGTAAACAAATAAACTGCGCATGTGCCATGGTAAAGCCCGCCAAAACTAAGCCCATCCCACGGCGTTTGGCGCGCTACGAGTTTGCGGCCAATCAGAGATGATTACGCCGCTCTAGGGTATATAAGGGCTTTTCCCAGGGCTTGGAGTCGTCTTCTGCCACCATTTTGGTTTAGGGAAATAAACGTGTTTCTACGGAAGGATTCTGGTGTGTGTGTGTGTGCGTGTGTGTATGTTTTTGCCGGCGAGACCACTACACGCGTGCCCCTCACAACATAGCAAATGTTAAGTGAAATACTGCTGTGTAGATGGTTGGGACCTCTTTTTCAGTCACTGACAAGATCTGTGAGCTCATTGTATAGGGCAGTTAAGGTGGAGCACCCTCCTAAAAAGAAGGTGGCCAGGCAGGCTTACATTGTAAGACACTTCATTTTCTCTCGAACCTTGGAATTGTGAGTTTTAAAAGCATTAAATGCTACTTTAGAAGGTAAGTACAAGTGGAAGTCTTCAATCTGTGGTCACTTTGTAAATATTAGCTTAGGTTATTTCCCCTTCCCCTCTCCCCCCAAACAAAGAAAGTTCACATCCTACATTTGGGCATATTAAAAATCAGAATTCTAAAAATTAACCAGTTTTGTTTCTGGAATTGACTTCATTCCAAAGCACTGCCTCATCTTCAGGATAGCCTGCCTAATTTGGACTTCCGTGAGATCAGACACTGTCACCACAAGAGTTGGAAACTGGCTGACTGACAGTGTGATGAGATCTCAAGAGCTAGCTTTTACATAGGTGAGATGTACTTAAATGTCAGGACTTAAAAGAAATTTTAATTACTTTTTATTGAAAACTGCACTGAATGTTAAAATGTCCACCTTTACAATAAACAAATACAGTAAAGATAACTCACACTAAAACAAAACATCTGATAGCCATTATTTTTCTGTTTGGGACAGTTTAAAGTTTTTCTTGTGTCACAAAAACAGGAATGTACCTATACAAAGGCTCAAAATAGGCCATCTTTAAAAACAAAAAGGCCATGATTCACAAAGGACTATGAATAGAACATGTAACTAGCTGATACAAATCTAATAGGATTTGTTAAATCAGGCACATCTAATCGCACATCTGAAGTGTTCTTGTATAAAATATCACGTGAAGAAAAGAATTCATCAATGTCTAAAAAATGGGTTTGTTCATAGACAATCTGACAAGTGACCATAAAAAGTGTTTCCTGACACATAAGGAAGTGCAACATTATTCTTCTTGAACCCTTCTCGTCCAAGGCTTTCCACTCAATAAAATAGCTGAGGATCTGAAACTGAGAAAATATATTTGAGTACAAACAGCTTGTGAAACTTAATACTTTTTTCTTTTGTTCTTTTCCTTTTTTTTGTTTTTTTTGTTTTGTTTTGTTTTGTTTTTGAATCAGAAGGTTTTACTGAACTCAGAACCGACTTTGCTGCTCAGATGTGAAACCTGTATAGGAGCTTTTACTTCTTCAATCCTGTGCGCGGACATGTCTACACAGGCAAACAGTGTCCTCCCCATCTTGGCTTAATTTTAATCTTCCTATCAGCAAAGGAGGCGCCAGCCCTGGAGACCAAAGGGACTAGTCTTGATGGGGATTTCCTCTCAACTTTTTATTGATATTCGGAGCTCTTGATGCAACATTCTAGAGCAAGCTGTGCAGGACCTGCTGTGCCCAGGGGATTGATAAAGGAAAAGCTCTATTTATTCTTTGTGATTTGATGCACAGATGAAAAACTTAACACACAATAACAGAAATTGGTCGTTAATAATCACGTCCTAGTCTTTCCACACATCTGGAAGCAGATACCATCTTTAGTTTTCTAGCTTTTGTAGCTTTAACACTGCAGTATCAGTGATGTCCAGGATCAGTTTAAAAGACCATCAAATTCATCCATTTTCTACTGTCTCTTGGTCCCAAATTTATCTGAATGATTACCTTCAGGCATTCTCTGCTATTGCTCGTTGGGGTGCTCTCGATTGTCCCTGTGTTTTGAGGGCTGGTCGGGAGAGGGAGCTTGGGAAGGGTGTGCCACTGTGGGGAGGTTGTGAGTCACAGGGATGATTCCTTCCATAGCTGGAGGAAGCCCTCCTGGAGCCACTCCTACAATGCCTGGTGGATACCTGTATGTGGCACCATTGAGCTCGGGATGAATTGCTTGCTGATCAATAACTGACCAAGGAGCTGAAGTCACGAAGAATTCTTTGTTGACACAGTTTCGTAAGCTTTCTGGGATGCGACCTGTGATTGCTCGGCGGATCTCAGTGGCAGCTGCTTCCCTCATCTCTAAGGATGCTTGTTCACTGTACCAGGCTGTGTGTGGTGTGCAGATGAGATTTGGAGCATCCTTCAATGGGCCCTGAGCGAAGCTGAAGGGCTCAGACTCATGCACATCCAGAGCAGCTCCTCGTATCCTGCCCTCTTTGAGAGCCTGAGCTAAGGCTTTCTCATCTACCAGGCCACCTTGGGCTGCATTCACAAGGAATGCCCCTTGCCTCATCTGCTTGATAGTGAAGTCATTGATGAGGTGATGGTTGTGCTCATTCAGATTGCAGTGCAAGGAGACACAGTCGCTCTGATACAGCAAGTCCTGCAGGGTGTAGACCCTTTGAATACCCAGAGACCACTCTATCCCATCCTGTAAGCAGGGGTCATAAAATATGACGCTGAATCCAAAGGCCTTGGCTTGAACAGCAACTGCCTGCCCTGTGAGACCAAAGCCAATGAGGCCCAATGTTTCCCCTCGGATCCGAGCAGCTCCTGAGGCGACCTCTCGGATCTGTTCTACACTCTGAACTGTGTGCCTTCTCGTAGGGCCTGGTACAGCCATGTGTTCCGCCGATATAGATTGAGGATGTGGCACACTGTCGAATCTGCTGTTTCCTCCACTGCAGCAGATGGGATGTTACACACAGCAATCCCGAGCTCACCAGCAGCCTTGATGTCCTCGTTGTTGTAGCCACTACCAATTCGAACAATCACTCTCAGGGCCTTGAACTTCTCCAGGTCTTCCCTGGTGAGGGTGATAGTGTGGTACATCGTGGCACCCACAGCCTCATTCAACACCTTCTCATGGATTTCCTGAGTGGACTGTGCATCGCAGAAGGTCCTTCAGGATAGGCATCTCCACAGTGCAGTCTCTGCCGTCCAGCAGTGCCACTAGGGGGCGGGGTGCAGGGGGCCGTTCATGATTTGGGGGCGAATACCTTCACAAATCCTGTCCAACCGCTGCCGCTTAACTTCGTGCTTATCCACAAGGGCCATTCTTTATCGAACTTTGCAACTCTCTGATTCAAAAGGCAAAGCAGTCCGCTAAGAACTTAGGGAAACTCGCAGGAGTCTGCGTGCATTGCACCACTATGAACCCAATAGAAATGCATCCACAAACTCTACAGCTCGCTCGATGGGCTGTCCGTCTTTTTCAGGAGGTGCAGTTCATCGACTCGCAACCATTTACAGTGATGAAGCCCTCGTCCTGGGTCGCCGGCGTCCAAGGAGAAGGGCGCCCACCCGGGAGGCGGCGGCGGTAGCGGTGGCTCCCGCCCTTCCCACCCCACCGGTGTTGGTGGCGCTGGCGGTGCGGCCCCCCCTCTCAGCGCGGCATGGCTCCCAGCTCGGTCACTCGATCGCTCCTCCGGCCGCAGCTGGCTCCTCTGGGCCGCTCCAGAGCCACCTTAAAATGACCCATAGCCTTTCTTCTTAATCTCTTTAAAAGTCACATCATCATGGTAGTGTTCCAAGCAGTGAATAATTGCTTAAACCATCAAATTTTGTCAGGAAAGGAAAATATAATGACATTTTAATTTTAACTGTCTCTGTCATCATGAATGATGTACTGCCAAGAATCTCAGAGATTAATGAGGGTTGCCTATAAGCATAAAGGTTCATTCCACAGCAACTCACTTTCTCTCTCCCTCTCTCTCTCTCTCTCTCTCTCTCTCTCTCTCTCTCTCTCTCTCTCCCACTGTGTGCAACCTGCAGCTTTGGTGTTTATTTGTGAGCTTAGGTCAAAGAAATTCCCTGAACACAGATAGCTGTTAACTGTGAAACAAGTATGTGAATCTCCTTTTCATGTTGCTTCAGCTGATGTTTCACTTCAATTACATTCCAAGATTTGATGTAGTTTAGACTCTTCACCATCTGTAAACAAGTGATTGATATGTGTGCTACTGCTGAATCAGCTGTGAGAAGCCAAACCATGGGTCAAATGTGCTGATTTCCCAGAGTCCTTTGAGCCTTGTGGTGGTTTCAATAGGAATGGTCTCCATAGATTCATGTATTTGAATGCTTGGCCAAAGGGTGTGGCATGATAAGGAGGTGTGGCCTTGTTGGAGGAAATATGCCATTGTGGAGGGAGGTTTGAGGTTTTATATGATCAAGATGCACTCAGTGTGGCACACAGACTCCTTCTGCTGCCTACAGATCAAGATGTAGACCTCTCATCTCCTCCAGCACCATGTCTGTCTGCACACTGTCATGTTTCCCACCATGAAGATAATGGACTAAACCTGTAAGCCATCCCCAATTAAATGTTTTTCTTTATAAGAGTTGCCATGGTCATAGTGTCTCTTTACAGCAATAAAATCCTAACTAAGACAAACCCCACTTAGAATAGAATAATCTGTCCAATTTCCTCACCATTATAGCCTTTCTTTTCAGTTGATTTTTGTAGAGTCTTAATTTATCTATATTAACTTCTTAGATCCTTAATACAATGTGAGTGCTAATTTAGATTTTTCTAAGAGATAGAAACCAGAGTAGAATTACTTCAAAACTCCAAAAGTTGTTTGTGGAATAGCATCTGTGACAAGAAAAAGAAGTATGTAGAACTGAGGGCAGAGAGCTGTCAGACTTCTATGTGGACATAAGTGTCTGTCAGCTAAAGAGAAAGATAAGAGCCAAAACCATTTTATAAGGGTCCTGCTAGGTGGTATGCTGAATCTCTCTAGATAAAACTTACTCCTGGACAACATCAACTTGCAGCTGGGGTTCTGAGTGGCACTTTCACATCTTTCAAAACACACTTAATGTTTAGTATCACTTTAATAATATCACATGGGAACTTTTTGCTTTTAAGGGTTGAACTTATAATTGTGAAAGCATGGCCAGGTGAATGGTTCAGTGGCAGTACTGTTACAACAGAACATTTAACAATGTCACATGAAACACTTAACCTTTTAGCTGAGTTCAAGTGGAAGTGCCAAGATAGTACTAAGTGCCCTGAGTAGAGTGAACATGTAGGCACAGAAGATACTCTTGAACCTACTCATAGACCTCTTCAGCCCAGGCACTTAAATTCCCTTCTTGCCCCACCACCAGCACCACTGGTCACTCTCAGGCTGGAACACATGTTCCAGCCCTAGGAAGCAATGCTAGAGCTCTCATTCAAACAAAAAGGAAGCAGGTTTAGTGCAGCATCATGATATTTACAGCTCCTTTCAAGTCTTTGAGTCTTTTAGTTTTAGCTCCAGGGATTGTTAAAAAGAAACACAAACCAAAAAACCAAAAAACTGTAGAAGTGTGAATTAGTGGTGTGTCAGTGTTTATCTGAGGCCTCAATTTGGGACTTAATTTTTAGCTTAAGTAAAATCTGAATCATTGTATTCAGGCTTCAGTAAACACTTTGCTTGAAAAACCATTCTTTTTAAATGAGAGTATTTATTCATTTTTGTGTTAGGGTTAGAAGTTTTAGTTATTTTTTGCTGAAAAGGTACTGGATTTCCTTCTATACAATGTCAGTTCAGAAAAGATAATATTTTTTCTGTTACTGCTTCAAAAATGACAAGCACTCCAATGCCTTTTGATAAAGAATTGGATATTGAGTAAAGTGATCCAACTATGTCACCTGCTCCTAACTAGGCACATATAGATGAAAAAGAAATAATTGAGATTATTAAATTTACACATCTTTTCTGTTTCCTTCCCCTCACCTCTGTCTTAGAGTCTTACTGCCATGAACAGACACCATGACCAAGGCAACTCTTATAAGGACAACATTTAATTGGGGCTGGCTTACAGAATCAGAAGTTCAGTCCATTATCATCAAGGCAGGAACATGGCAGCATCCAGGCAGACATGGTGCAGAAGGAGCTGAGAGTTCTACATCTTCATCTGAAGGCTGCTTACAGAATACTGACTTCCAGGCAGCTAGGATGAGGGTCTTAAAGCCGACACCTACAGTGACACTTGTACTCCAACAAGGCCACACCTACTCCAACAAAGCTACACCCTCTAATAGTGCCACTTCCTGGGCCAAGCATATTCAAACTGCAATACCTTCTAAATGAAAAGAACTAATCTGCATGACTTTTACTTCTCTCTTTTTATCTCTAATTTCATTAGTTGGGAGGCCTGACTTACACTCAGCTTCAAAGTTGTTTCAATCCATATATTCACACAAGATTGAACTTGGCATAGATTTCAATAACAGAGGCTGCCAGCATTGGAATCAACCTTTAGAATCATTGTTGAACCATTATAGGTTCACTAGAAGTTCAAAAGGTGTTCCAAGATATAGTTTTTTTTTTGCAGGCTATTCAAGTTTTGAAATTTCTATTTTGTGGTAGTCACTTGCTTTTCAAAGGCAAGTTAAGAATGACAAAATTGGCTTAGTTATCCATTCTGATGGCTTAGAATGAATTATAATTAGGGCCATTGCTAAAGGAACTCCACTTAAATCTTTAAGTGTTATCCATGATGCTTATTCCTGATACCTACTATAGAAATTCTGATCATTTGCTTTGATAGAGTAAAGTCTTGACTACTATCATATTTTCTATCATTGATACTTCTACCATTTGGAAGACTCCATACTTTGTCGCCCCACTATTTTATACGAAAATTTCTCTCTACATCTCTAGAAGGGCTTATTCATTAAGCCTATATATGTTCAGGTTTTGATATCATTCTAGTTGTTTTGTCCATCAGTTAACTAGACCTTCCCTTGCTTTATCCCCAGCTAGAATGTAAGCTATCGCAGGTATGGGAGGATTGAATAAGATAAAGAAGAATTAGGCTTTTAGCTCTCTCTCTCTCTCTCTCTCTCTCTCTCTCTCTCTCTCTCTCTCTGTCTGTCTCCCCCTCCCTCAGTGTGTGTGTGTGTGTGCGCGCGCGCGTGTGTGCGCACGTGTGTGTTCATGTGTGTCTTGTCCATGAAGGCCAAAGAACAAGTTCAACGTTCTTCCTCTGGAGCTGTATCATTTCCTTCTTTTTGAGTCAAGGTCTTTCATTAGCCTGGAACTTGCTACTTACACTGTGGCTGTGAGCCTCCACTATCCACCCATCTCTGCCTCCTCCTTGCTGTAATTATACATGTGTGTATCACTATATAGGTGTCACAATGCCTACCTTTTGACATGGGTTTTGTGGATCAAATGCAGGTTCTTAATGTGATAAGCACCTTACTGACAGCCATCTTTCCAGCCTTAAAATGTTTTTTTAATTAGGATCTTTACTATCTCTATAGATCAAAGAAATGTTAGATATACTGTTTATGTTTTTCAGCAAGGCACCTTAAAAAATCCCTTATGATATCTTCATGGAGAAGGAAGACAGAGAGGGCTAAGGAGAAAATAGTTATGTCCATTTCTGTTTTTAAAATACATTTTAAATTAAAATACAATCATATCACTTTGTCCCTTCCCTTTTATGCTTCCAGCATCTCCTAGGTATCATCATTTGAATCTGTCCCATGTCCCCCTCTTTTTTCACTATTGTTGTTGTTATCTTCCTGCAGTAGTAATTAGTTACCTATAGCTCTTTGGTAGGGGTAGGACACCACAAAAATGTATCCCTTCCATGTTAGCATTTCTATTGATATTGCCATTGTTCTGGTCTTATTTATACAGCCATTACTATGAGATCCCTGATATTCTTTCCACTTCATGTTCCCTGAGCTACAGATGCATCATGGGGGCTTTGATACAGATGTAGCTGTTGGGGGCTGGACTTTCACAACTTATTGATCTCTCTGTGTTGTGTCCAATTGTCAGATTTTTGTAATGGTCTCCATTTTCTGTAAAGAAAAGCTTTGATGAAGGGTAGTGACTACACTTATATGTGGATATAAGAAATTATATATATATATATATATATATATATGAATATATATGAATATATATGAATATATATGAATATATATGAAATGATATGGGTAATATTAAATGGAAGACTGGAAAGTGGAAAAGGAAGCTCCAGATGAGGTGGAGGGAAAGAAGTCAATACAGGAGAGGGACAAATAACACAAAGTTGCTTGATAGAACCTCAAGGAATATATTAGTTTATATTTACCAAATTTATATATTATAACTTTTAAAGGAAATTACTGTCCACAAGGAACATAGATGAACAAAAATCTCTAGTACCAAATACAAGAAACCTTCTTTCGAATGATTGTCTGGGCTAGGCCAGGTGACTCCCAAAACAGTATAGATTATAGATACAGTTCTTGGTGGTCTTTTAGGGGTTGAGTCTAAGTCCCTATTGTCTAAGAAACTTTTAGAATCAGAACAATGGCCAACATGACAAGATATCCATATTGATGCAACAAGTGGCACTCATATGTTGGAGGTAACCAAATGCTATCTAGTTGGAATTAAGGCCTACTTAACAGCAGGGAAATCATGCCTGTTATGTCCATTTCTAATTGGTTAAATGACTAACTCTCAATGGATGTGATTACATCCCCACTTATAATTAAAATTTTACAGAAGAAATAAATGGAGGGAAGTGAAATAGCATCCATAATCACATAACTAGCATTAAAGTGTTTCTGAAGTATTTTGTATAAATTTAAGAAATTTGTTGTCACACAGATTACCTTCCCCATGTGACACAGATATAAAATTATTTCATGATTATGTTTCTTTCTTCACTTTGCTTTATGATGAAATTCATGAGCACATAGAGACAATTTTACCGGTAGAGATCAGCAGGGAGGAGAAGGAGAAAAAGAGATAAGGAAAACATGAGGGCTGTTACATAAATGAATGATATCACTGGATTAGAAAGGACATAGAAGTGAGTGGCCAGAGAGCTGGTAGTTGACACATGTAAGGATTTAGTTCTGTCTTAATTCATGTTAAAATCTACACAGAATGGGGAATTGAGATTCGGTGGAGCAGGTCACTGCATAAAATAAGCCTCAGGTGAGGAAGTTAATAATGTGATCTAAATTTCAAAACTTTATTTCCCACATACCACAGTCATTTCTTTAGCCTGTGACCTGCTAGGAGTGAAAAGGAGTACAAGGACCTGTGTCCACTTGCATTTGTATTTTATTGTGTATATTCATCCAAGCCCAGATTGTGTGTAGTAAAGTATCCTTATGCAACATAACATGAAGTAGTGTAAACATATTATTACTCTTTGTTTGTATCCTGAAGAGGCGTTTCATAGTTGGTCTATCCATAAAGATTAATTTGAGGCAGAAACAATGCATAATTTTCAGGGAATACTAGGTAATTCACTTTACAGGTACATTTCAAATAATGCTGGATTATGAAAAATGTAAAACTAAGAGGCATGTGAGGACAAATGAACTGCTGTTTTTGCTTTGATTTTGGTGGCTCTTCTTTAACCCTTCCATCATTAATATCATAGACATGTTTTAATGTTTTTCAAAATATCTTCACATGTTATCTTTTTTTTTTTAATGAAACAGCATCTCATATGGCTTAGAGTCATCAAAACCTGGCTGTGTAACTGAGGCTGATCTTATACTCCTGATTCTTCTGCCTCTACCTCTCAAGGGCTGGCATAGCTGAGAATTACTACACTAATTTATACGTGTTATATTATTACAACATGAACATGAGGTAAAAGTTCGGGATTGGGAAGAAGAATAACTTGATCTCTAGAGATGAGTAAACTGAATGGTAGTAATTTATGTCAGGGGTACACATGTAATCTGCCATAAACTAACTGTAGGCACTTCCAGGACACTAGGTACTTACCTGAGGGTTTATGTTAACTCACATTGCCATGTTCTTTTAGACATTCTTCATTTCTTGGTTTTTTTTTTAATGCTCTCTCTACTGGTTTTTATTGTCTTGCCCTTTAATTTTGGTATTTCTTTGCCTTCTTTCATCCCTTATGTAGATGCTGGTGTGGGAAAAGCATTTCAAATTTTGAATCTTAACTGTACATAGAGAACAAGAATGCTGACTAGTATGTGTGTGTATAAGGATGTACGAACGTAAGGGATGGGGAATGCAGGACATTGCATTCAAGTGAGAGCTGACAGACATCATCAGTAAGTCATGGGGAGAAGACAAGTACAGAACTTCAATCTTTACACTGGTTACTAATATGAACTTATATAATAGAATGTAGATTCTCCAAAGAGTTTTAAAGACATGGTTTCACCTGTGTAGCCCTCAAATGCCTGACATTTACTATACACATAAGATTGATACTAAAATCACAAAGTTTGTTTCTACCTCCCAAGTGTTGGGATTAAAGGGATGTACCACCATACCAAGATTCTTCCAATTTCTTTCTTTTTAAAAAATTACTTTTATTATTTTTAGTTATGTGTCTCTGTACATGTTCATGTGTAGGCATATAAATGTGAGTGCAGGTGCTCATAGAGAATAGAGATGTTGGATACTCCTGGAGCTGGTAATTATGGGCACTTGAGAAACTCCTGATGTGGATGCTGGGATTGAATTCTTGTCCTGTGGAAGAGCAGCACATGCTTTTAACTGCTGAGTCACTTTTCTACCCCTTTACTCATCTCTTGATGCACACAGATATCTTGTTTTAGAAGTCATGACTCTAGCCACTGATTAATAATAAGTTATGACTCTAGCCACTGATTATTAATAATAAAACCATAAGTCATCCAGTTGAAAGCAGTTTCTCCAATTTTGTCCATTAATCATGGAGGGAAAACCTACATGCTACTTGCAAAGTGATTCTACCTCAAGGGACTAATTGTCACTGGTTTGGCTAAACTTTTGGATGTTGGTAATCTATTAGCAGCCATGGAATCTGCAAGCCCTGTGTACTCATATCATGAAAGGATAACATTTTAGAAACTATTTACTATTTAGAAATTATTTTCCATGTAAGTTGAATAAGCTGCTTAGACATGAAAGGTATGCTTTGGTTATGATATTGTGTCATGAATAGCTTTGCATGATAAACAGAATTAAAGAGAATTATCATGATTTTTCACTAATTTACATTTTTCTATAGAGAGCAAGCATTTTACTAAATCAACTGTGGATAAGTAGTAACTAATATTAGCATAAATATTAAATATAAATAGGATATAATTTAGAGCAAAATTTAGGGAACTACAAGCACCTAGGTATAATTAGACATATTCTTAATCTTTGTTACAAATTTTAATCTTTCTACTTGTTTGGTTTTCAACTTTAATGAGAAAACTACTGAACATTTTTTCTTATATATGTGCTTCATGTAAAAGGGCTTTGGCCTTGCATTCAGCAAGGTATATTCTGTAGTGGAAAATGCTACTGAGTGAGAAATTACAATATTTGTGCTTGATTTCATGAAAATATCATAGTGTATTATTAATTTCAACAAGTTTCTTTCTTAAATCTTATGATTTCATATGGTGCCATGGAGTTAAATATTACTTCTCTGCACACCACAATATTGGTTCCTCAATTATTAGTGCCTACCTGATTTTCTGTTTGAATATTTCATTGATTTCTCAGATTTACTATGACCAAAATGGAAATTTTGATTCATCTATCACTTCAATCTTCAGTATTTTAAAAACATCTTTCAGGAAATGGAATCACCACCAATACAGTTGTTTACTTTCTAAACTTAGGAATCCACCTTGAGTTTTATCTTTCTGCCATTTATTATCCTCCATATATAATGTATAGCATATCATATAAGCTTTACCTCTAAAATATATTTTCATCTACTTTTTAAAATATCCAGTGCCATCTCCTTGATTCTAAACCAGGAGTCTGTGTTGCTTGGACAATGGTAATACCTTTGGACTTGTGTTTCCTTCCTTCATACTTGCTCCTTAAACTTGGAGACTATTTTTATCCTTAACTTATAAACTAGTCCATTTTGATATCATAACTGAAAACTTTTAATGATATAACAAAAATTTCAGTTTTTCCTCATAAGAAGTAAGTTGTATATAACTTAGTTCTTCCTTCATGTAATTGAAACCCAGTTGGATCTCCTTTGTATCTACTGGCAAAATGAATATTCCTGTCTCAGGACTACTTTGTAACTACTATTCTTTCTCCAAATCTCATTTTCAAGCTCTTTGCCTGCCCAAATCCTTGGAATAGCTATATGCTACTAGAGTGTAAAGTTCTTAAAGGCAGTGGAACTGTCCATATCAAAATCTGTTCTTCAGGCACTTACAGTTCTATGGAGGAACTTAATCAATGAGTTAATAATTATTAATAGCTGTGATGACTAATCTGATTGTCATCTTGATTAAATCTGGACTCAAATAAGAGACAAGCCTATGATTGAGTCTGTGAACGTATTTTCTGGAAAGATTCACTGAGAGAGGAAGACTCCTCCAGAGTGGTCAGTACCTCCTCTAGGATGGCAGTACCTCCTGGCAGTGGCCCAGATATATAGAGGTCTGAAGGGAAGTTAGGGCTACAATTGACTCCCTGCTTTGCACTCTACTTTGCTCTTTGTTGGTTGAGTGCATATATCCTGTTGCTACTATCCTTCACTGCTGAGTTTCTCTAGCATATAAGAAGGCATCACTGGACTATACAGCCTGTGCTGTGTAAGATGCTGTGTAAGACAATCTAATGAATATTCTTTGTTATATGAATTTGTTCCACCAGTTCTGTTCCTTTGTAGAACCCTGTAATGCAGTCATTATATGTGTCAGTCATTATGGCCTTTCAAAATAGTATATTTTATTTATCTGTTTAAGTGCTTTCTCTAGATTTATATAATTCCCTGTCATAATCCTGTGGGTTAAATGATCAAATGACAGCTGAGTAATTCAATGGGGGCTATTTGTCAGGACCCATAATAGGACAAGCTAATAATTAGCAGTTGATCATCCTGAAATGCTTGCCTCAGATTATTATATAATCTGCGACAAGTGTGCCCCATTCAGCAAGGCTGTGGCCGGACATATTTTAGGAAAGATCCTGCTATTAATATGCTTTTCCTATTATTATTAAACATATATAACAATCACTAAGCAATAGCACTCCCCTTTGGAGCAGATCTCTGCAGACCCACGAAGATGTACTGTCTTGTAGTGATGCTATATAGACAAATAGATGACTTCTTAAGTCTTAATGATGATCCTATAAGAATTCCTAAAATTATATCAATGATTATTTAGCTCTTTTTATAGTGGGACTGGTATTATGTCCCTTTCTGATAGTCAAGGCTGCAATGAGAACTCTGCCAGAGTGTCATCAGTTTATTTGCCCTTAGATAGTAACCAGACTCTCTCCTACTCAGAGCACATTCTCAGGTGGTTGTAAAACAATTAACCAAAGGTCACTAAAAGGGAACTCACAATTTATTATAGGTGCTAGGACAGAAGAGAAAATATTGCTTGGGTTTATCTATACAAAACTTCACTGATTTCTTAGTTATAGTTTTAAACCTTCAGTGAACCTGTGGAGCTAGACAAGTGATGGATGTTTAGCCAGATAATTACTCCTAATGGATATGCATGTAAACATTATCTGTTGTAAACTTCTATTTCAATTTATGATTTGAATTTTGGTGTGAACTTGTGGTGAACTTTGTAACATGTGATCAGGTACTCTGAATGATGTTTGTTAGCGGTCACTTCACTTTCTCTCTCTCTCTCTCTCTCTCTCTCTCTCTCTCTCTCTCTCTCTCTCTCTCTCTCTCTCTCCCTTTTTCTTTCTTCCCTGATTAGAATCTCTCCACTTAGAATTTTTTCGTTTGTTAGAGTTTTTTCCCTTTCCCCACTTTGTCTCTTAGCTAGCTTTCATAGGAAACTTTTTACACTTAGTAATAAACTACAATAACTTTTCTAAGTGTCTTTTCTTCCTGCGGCCTCAAACCAACAGACCTAAGTTAGAGCCTGGCAGTGCCTGCAGAGAGAGTACTAAGGATATTTGCCTAATCCTCTGCTGTCCCTAGGCTGAGGTGTTAAGTGCAAGAAACTGCAGTTTCTGGACAGAGGATACCAGAGGTCAGGCCAGCTACAGTAGCCTTACCCTAGGTCTTACCCACTGCTGACGCTCTTCCCATCCCCCCTCGGCTGCATTAAGAAGAACCGACCAGAGGAGAAGAAAGAAGCACCTTCTCCTCCTACCAAGCTGGGGTTGGCTCCTGGCAGCTATTGACTAGATATTTCTAAGGAAGTATTTGTACATCTGAATGTACACCCAGAGAAAGGAAGGGAAAAATTTCAGACAGCAACTTTCTTTCTCATCACAAGTTTTTCTAGGAGAAGACTAGCTGGCACTTGCTAAGGATGGAAGGCTCTGAGATTAAAATTTGCCTTTGACTGAATCATCCAGTAGTAGAGTTTTCCATATTGCAAGCCAACTAAAATGTTGTGAAGTTACCTGAATGGCTTGTCATCAGAGAAATTATACTTACAAATTGCATATGGTTTTACTGACTGGTTTCTTAAAATAATATGTTCATTTTTCATTCACCAAATGCAAACTCTTTTTGATAAAGGTGAAATCAAAATGGTACCGAGTACCTTAATAGGTTAGAAAGATATTTTTAAAACTAAATAATATTTTAAAGATTTGTTTATTTATTTTATATGAAAAGGGCATCAGATATCATTACAGATGTCTGTGAGCCACCATGTGGTTGCTGGGAATTGAACTCATGACCTCTGGAAGAGCAGCCAGTGCTCTTAACCACTGAGCCATCTCTCCAACCCCCCCTAAATAATTTTTAAAAGCTTAAAATATATACAAGGTGAAACAAAAAGTCCACTTTATCTTAGAAATACTTTAAAATAGTATATTTTAAGATGCCAAATATTTAAAATTGCTTCTCTAATTAGAATTGGCTAGATTGTGCTGACATGGCAAATAAACCTTGAAATCTGATACTCTGAATATAGTAAATATTCACTTCTCTTCTATATAAGCCAGGTGTGGTTTGGGTTTCTCATATGTCACACCATCTGGAACATCTACCCTCTTTGGACACCATTTCAGCACCAAATGATTCATGTTGATTTTCATAAAAATAATAGCCCCCCAAAAAGGAGACTTGACCTACAACACCAAAAGATATGTATACTAAAAATTGAATTAAATAAATTTAGATAGATACAATTTAAAAAGCCAGAAAATACAAATTCTATTACAAATGGTGAATAATACATCTGCACAAATACAGAACTTTATTAAGTATTACTAGGTAAAATATAACTTAATAAAGTATTTTTATTAAGTTATATTTTACCTAGTAATTTTAGTATTATTTTTTAAGAGATAGAAAACAAGAACATTGATTCCTCATGTACTGATTCAGTTTCCAATAACTAATAGCTATAAAAGAAATTGAAGATATAGCCTAAAAGGAAAATATTTCTCTGAAAATAGAAATTTTTATGAAATCTTTGACGAAAAACAGATTGTCTCTATGTTATATTAACAGCTTTAGAGGTAAAGAAATAAAAAATACCACCATAGTCATTTCACAAGGATAATGATTCAAAATGGAACTGTGGACTCATTTCATGTGCCATAAAATAGCTTAAACTCACTGATTCCATCTGTCATGCCGTCAAAGCCTTCTAGACTTAATGCTACAACAGAAATTCCATATCTTGAGAAGGTTGAACAGGTTGCTTCATACTAGCCTGAGTTAATAAGCAGGGGGCAATTCTAGGGCCAAGATCACAATGAAGATTAAACCAAGGGAGGGGAGTCTAGAATTGGTACTGTTTTAAGCTTCTGAGAAATTATTGATTCTGAAAAATAGGAAAATGAGGGGCTAAGCTTTTGATAAACTCAAAGAATTCAGTAAATTAAGAGCTTAATTTAAGAGCAGATTAAAATAGCTGAAAAGAAAATTAACAAAGGGAAGATAATTGTGAAGGAAAATATCCATACAAAAGTACTAAGTACAAAAAAGGGGAACATGATTGAAAGTAAGAGTTTCACATATGTGGGATTGGAATATCAGAAACGCAGAAGAAAGAAGAAACAATATTTAAAGAGAAAAATCAGATTTTTCTAAAATCAAGGAAAGACAGTGAACCACAAATTCAGGAAGTCCTATACAACAAAAGCAGGGATTTCTCCTATTTACATATCATAGATAAAGTTCTTAAGCCAAAGTGGAAATATTAAAAGATGACAGAACTAAAAAGTAGGTTTATATTTCTTAGGGGCAAAACTGTCAAAGAAACAACAGAATCCAGAAGTAAACAAAATGATATTTTCAAAATTAAATTAAATAACTGCTAACCTGGAAATCTTTTAGTCATTATTACTCTTGAAAAATAAAGGCAAAACAAAGGTATTTTCAAATAAAAAATAATTGAGAGAATTCATTACTGAAGGACTCACATTAAAGCAAATTCCTAAAAGGTTCTTCAATCATTAGAAAAATAATTCAATGTATATGCAAGAAATAAAAATTTAAAAAGTTTATTATTTCCATAGCAAAATATTAGATGAAATTTTGTGCAATGCTAGTCTCTGGGGAGACCAGAACAAGCATCAACTGACCTCAGATAGGGATCTAACAACAGATCAAAATATGGATACCACAAAAGTTCAAGGGTCAACCAATGAATTTTATTGGAGTTACAGGAATATGGGTGAGGGGTTATTTACAAGAGCAGAAATGAACCAAAGACAGCATCAGCACCAAAAGCCCACTCCTACACAACTCATGAAAGCTGGAGACCTGGAGCTTAAGCATGAACTCATCACAGTATGTGTTTTTCCAGGTGTCTAGGTAGATCTGAGACTCTTCCTGGTAGCTCAGTTGGTCTTTGCTTTTTCTAGGTAGCCCAGTTGGTCTGAACCTCTTTTAGGCACCTCAGCTTGTCTGATAGTACTCCTAAGCAGTCCTTACAGCTTATGTGTCCCAGCCTGTGCTGCTCCACACTGCCCCATGTTTGGGGGCCAAATACTCCGGTCCGAGGATCAATCAATAGGGTCTAGCAAGAGAGAGAGTGGGGATGGAAGGGCAAGAGACGAGACGTGAAGAATGGAAACAAGACAGAGGACCTGATCAAGTCCCTTTAATTGAAAGGAAATCCTGGGTATTTATATGCTTTACCACATGCGCCTTGCAACTGGGAGCACTAAACAACAAAACAAGTTATGTGAGAAAAACAAGATGTTTATCAGAGTGTGCTCAGCTGTTGTGGGCTTGTTGGAAAACAAGTCTCTTGTCAGGGTATATGGCTTAAGGTGGCTGCAAAGATGATAGCCGCTTTCTGCTAGAAGTCGGCTCCCAACACTTATGTATGCTGGGAAAGGATGGGGCCTAGTGAATATGGTCAGTTGTAGGGAATTCCATTGGGTTGTTTATTCCTGAACTTACTGGAAGGATGAAGTGTTTCACCTCTCCTTAGAATAGCAGTTCTCAACTTCTGAGTCGAAACTCCTTGGGGGATGTCAAAAGGCCCTTTCACAGGGGTTACATATCAGATATTATGCATATCAGATATTTACATTACAATTAATAACTGCAAAATTAAAGTTATGAAGTAGTAATGAGAATAATTTTATGGTTGGGGATTACCACATCATAAGGGACTGTATTAAAGTGCCACACTATTAGGAAGGTTGAGAATCATTGACTAAGAATATCTTGTCTCTTAAAGATAATTAAAGCTTCTCTCCAAGATGGATTGCTTTATCTCAGAGGAAGTTGCTACATAAAAATGTTATGTTTTAACAAAAATGTCAATAATATAAACATATATATGCTGTAAAAATGGGACAACAAATTGTGGGAAAGAAAAATAGAAGTAAAGTATTTTAAGATGCTTGCTTGTCACTATACTAATTTATGTAACACTTTGGAATTTAACTATGTAAGTTAGAATCTGCTGATTAACCACAAAAGGATTAAGCATATACAACAATAATGAAGTAAACAGTATAGGAGAACATGATTAACACATTTGACATAATTGACATTTGTATTTAACAAGTAGCAGAAAGTTCTCTTTTAAATTGTGCTTAGAATATTTACAAATTAAAACAAATAATGACTGAAGCTTTTCAGAATACTGAAATCATACTGAATAGATTGTCTAATCACAGTGGAGTTATGTTAAAAAAATAATTTGGGTGATCAGAATTATTGTGATATGTTTGAAATTAAATGGGGGTACTTTTACATAATCAGTGAGTAAAATAAAGAACCATACAGGAAATTTAAATTACTTAGGACTGAGGGAAAGAGAAGAGAGAAATTATTATTATGTATGATTTTGAAAGGACCTTGGGGAAGGTAGACCGCCACTCAAGTCACAAGAACTCACAGCCACCCAAAAGACTCAGAGACACCAATCTTGATGTAACAGCAAGAGGTATATTTTAATCAGCATGCTAAGGCCAAGACTCCATAACCCACGCATGGGCAGAGGAACTCGACCTCCAGCTCAGGGAGAGTAGGGTATTTAAAGGAAAAAAACTACAACCCAGGGGCAGTGGGGAGGGGTAACTGTGGAAAGTGTCAGGGTTCAGGGAACAATCATGGGGAAAGTGCCAGCCCATTACTCAGCTTATGACAGGGTTTGAGGAACAATCATGGGGAAGTATAGTTTTTTTTTTCTCAAGGCTCAATCTTATTTAACCATATCATTTACATCATCTACTTTGTGGTTAGCCAAGTTCTTGTTCTTGTAGCACAAAGCCCTAGAACTAGCCGACCTGCTTTCCTGGCTCTTTTTATTGTTAGTCTGCTAAAAGTGAAATTTCTTTCTTTTTTTTTTGTTTTATTTAGTGTTTTTTTGGTTTTCTTTTTTTAAATTTTTTTATTGGATGTTTTATTTACATTTCATATGTTGTCCTCTTACCCCATCCTCCACCCACCCAGGAACCCCCAATCCCCTCACCCCTCCTCCTTCTTCTCTGTGGATGTAACCTCTATCTACCCCCCCACTCCCACCTCCTCACCCTCAAAATTCCCACCCCCTGGGGCGTCCAGGCTTCATGAGGTCAAGGTTCTCTTCTTCCACCTATGCCCAGCAGGGCCCTCCACTCTTACATATACAGCTGAAGCCCTGGATCCCTCCCTAAGTGCTACCAGGCTGGTGGTTTAGACCCTGGGAGCTGTGGTAGGTTGGTATTGTTGCTCTCCTCATGGTGCCGCAAATCCTTTCAGCTCCTTCAGTCTTCACTCTAACTCCTCCATTGAGAACCCCATGGTCAGTTCAATGGCTAGTTGTGAGCATCTGCCTCTGAATATGTCAGACTCTTGAAGACCTCTGAGGAGACATCCATATCAGGCTCTTATCAGCATGCACTTCCTGACTTCCACATCAGCATCTACCTTTGGTGACTGCACATGGGATAGATACTCAGGTGGAGTGGTCTTCAGACGGCCCCTCCTTCAGTTTCTGTCCCTCACTTTGTCTCCATATTTGCTCCCTTGAGTATTTTGTTGCTCCTTCTAAGAAGGACCGAATCACCCCCACTTGGTCTTCCTTCTTTATGAGCTTCATGTGGCCTGTGAGTTGCATCTTGGGCATTTCAAGGTTCTGGGCTAATATCCAATAATCAGTGAGTGAATACCATGTGTGTTCTTTTGTGATTGGCTTACCTCACTCAGGATGATAATTTCTAGTTCCATCCATTTACCTAGGAACCTCTCGAATTCATTGTTTTTAATAGCTGAGTAATACTCCATTGTGTAAATATATCACATTTTTTGAATCCATTCCTCAGTTGAAGGACATCTGGGTTCTTTCCAGCTCCTGGCTATTATAAATAAGGCTGCTATGAACATAGTTGAGTACATGTCCTTGTTATATGTTCAAGCATCTTCTGGGTATATGCCTAGGAGTGGTATAGCTGGATCCTCAGGTAATGCTATGTCCAATTTTCTGAGGAACTGCCACACTGATTTCCAAAGTGGTTGCACCATCTTGCAGTCTTTAACCTGTGTCTTTAACTTTGCCAATAAGTTTCTTTTTAACAAAGGTATAGGGCATTTAGGAATAACCAGGAAGGAATGGGACACTTGTTGGCTTTGGCCCAGGTTTCCTGTCTGCCTGAATTATGTCTTGTCTTATCACTGTAGACAAAATCTGTTTTTATTTTTTTTTATCTTGGTCAAATTGGTGGGATGTCTCCTTTGGAGACCCGTTATTGGAGCCTGATGGCAGATTGTCAGTTCTTCTCTATGCTAGTGTTTTTATAGGCTTTTAACAGGACCCTCTCTTGTTTCTCTGTAGTGAAAAGAACCTGTAAAAGTTGTTGGCAATCATCTTAGGTAGGCTGGTGGTAAAACATCAAAGACTTTATTAGGCCCGTTAAGCTGGCTTGATTTTCAGAAAAGGGGGAATGGTTAGTTCAGAGGAAATAGACCAATTTTTCTCTTCTCTGTACCCCGGGGAGCAGGGGGTGGAGCCAGGTCCGGAGCTAGGGCTGGGGCTGGCACTAGGGGAGTTGCCCACGGAATGTTGTCTAGGCAAGGGTGCCCCCCCCACCCTTGTGCAGTGTCTCCTGGAGAACACCCTACGTGTGGTGGGTGGACTGTCTAGACTGTGGTGCCTGCTTGCCAGAGGACTTGCCTCTCTGCTCTGTAGCGGCTCTCTTGCACCAGCGGCTCTATCTCTTTCTCTGCTGGTGACCATATTATTATTTTTTTTAACACAGTAGACTCAGTCTCAAATAATAACAGTCAATCAGTCAAAGTCTACATAAAATGACAACCAATAGATACAGTTTACCAAGAAAACAGGGAAAAACAACACAGAATTAGACACCGACACACAGCCACGAGAGTTTTAACAGACACTGCCCCAGGCGGCAGTCCAGGGTCCCTGACCCTATCCCAGGGTCACAAAATGCTCTCCAGAAAAACAGACGGCTGAAAATTTACCGAGGTCCCCACTCTACCAGGACCACTGTATCCTTCTCAGCCTCCAGATGGGAATCACCCAGGCATCCCTGGGGGTCCCTAACCACCTCCTGGGATGACTCCCAGGGCCACAGCTGGTGACTTCCTTCTTTTCCTCATGAAATGAATGGCTGTAAACCAAAAGTGCACTTCTCAGAAACCAGAAACCAGACAAAACCAGATAAGCAGAAGGACCCACAATGACAGAACAAAGCAAGTGAAATCCTACCTCCAAGTGGGTTCTCTGAGACTGGGTGGTTGCAGCTTCCCCATCAGGGAACCAAAATGAAAGGCCCCTGGGGAGGGGAGACCTCCACTCAAGTCACAAGAACTCACGGCCACCCAAAAGACTCAGAGACACCAATCTTGATGTAACAGCAAGAGGTGTATTTTAATCAGCATGCTAAGGCCAAGACCCCATAACCCACGCATGGGCAGAGGAACTCGACCTCCAGCTCAGGGAGAGTAGGGTATTTAAAGGAAAAAAACTACAACCCAGGGGGAGTGGGGAGGGGTAACTGTGGAAAGTGTCAGGGTCCAGGGAACAATCATGGGGAAAGTGCCAGCCCATTACTCAGCTTATGACAGGGTTCGAGGAACAATCATGGGGAAGTATAGTTTTTTTTCTCAAGGCTCAATCTTATTTAACCATATCATTTACATCATCTACTTTGTGGTTAGCCAAGTTCTTGTTCTTGTAGCACAAAGCCCTAGAACTAGCAGACCTGCTCTCCTGGCTCTTTTTACTGTTAGTCTGCTAGAAGTGAAATTTCTATTAACCCTTCAATTTCAAGTATGAACTGAGAGGTCAAACCTACTCTATCCCAGAACCAACCTCTATATTAAAAAGAAAGAAGAAAAAGAAAAAAAGCCTGAGAACTTGGCCCACACCTGAACCCAAGCTGCACTCAAATACCAGGAACGACTCCACAGCTAGTCCTTGGCCAGAGTTACTCCCTAGCTACTTCCTAGCAACAGCTAATCAAAGATTAGTCTGATTGTTTCAGATGTACTTTCAGACCATTAGTGATTGTATATGATCTTGTTTCAGAGCACCCATCTGTTGGCTTATAGTAGACACTGTTAGATGCTTGCCAGGCTGCACCCCACCTCTCTTACTTCTATTTCCTATAAAACCATGTCCAGATGTGTGGGGCAGTGGACCATGAGAGGTTGTTCCCTGGTTGAGCTAAAGGCTTTGAAGCCCGGGAGACCCTGAAGGGACTATAGGAGCTTCACCTGTTTCCAGGCACCAGGCCCCTGTCACTAGCCACAGTACCCCCCCCCCATACATTTGTGGCCATCAGTCACTAAGGACAATGTCCCAAGCCCTTCCAAATGTAGATGAGGCATCCCTAACATCTCAGACCAAGACAATAGGAAAAGAGATGTGACCTGTGGAGACTTGGAGACAGATATCTCCATACTAATGAGGTACTTAGAGGCCTAGAGGGCATAGCCAGTAAGCTTTCCTTCCCACACAGTTTCCCCTGAAAATGGTATTTAATCTTAGGCCTACCCTGAGAAGTGGGGTATGGTTTTACATCCACTTTCCACCATGACAATTAATGTCCTAAAACCATGGGCTGCCTCTTTTCATTGGGATCTGCCATCAGGAGCCATGGAGAAGGCCTTTGCCTTGAGAGCTGCCATCTAGTCTCCCATCGAAGGCCTCTCTGCAATCCCAGTCACAACTGCCACCAAGTCTGCCACTGTCAAGCCAAGGACACTCCCTGTGGGACCATCTGGAGCTCTTCCTTTACCATCCCTACCCCACCTCCCCAAGTCCTATGGGGTAGACACAGCCTTCAGGACCCTCAACTCTGTTCTCAGCTCTTCTGCAGTTCCCAGCTGCACCTGGATGTCCAAGAGCCTGAAAACCAGATGGCCCCAGCCTCTTCACAGGCTGGTGGACCCCTGAACCTCTTCCGGCTGTCCCTCACCTCAGACTGTGCTTTCTCACCCTTGAGCAGAGTTCTGGGGCATTCCTATGGCCCAACACCGGGCTCTGCGACAGTGTGGGGTAAGCACAAACTCCCAGAAGTCCTGCCTCCCCAAGCAGCTGTATCCTCTGACAAAGAAGCGGGACCTACAACCCTACACCTATGAGAGTTTGAGGCTACTTCACCAAACCATCCTGTGGGTGGGCTGTAAGTCCAAACTGGAGTTGGTAATAAAGAGACCCTAATGTGATTACATCAGAAACAGCTCCTTGGTGGTCCTTTGGGGTTCATGAATGCTTCTTGGCACAACAGAACCACAACAATGACCAGCAAGATATTCTTAAGGGCAGAACACTGGCACTCATGTCTGGTAGTAATTGACAGGTGTCTAATTGGACTCAAGACTTGATCAACAGGAGGGAATCATACTTGTTACTAGAAATCTAGCGTACTATCTAGGGCTAGTGAGGTCATCAATCTTAGATCTTCTACCACTTTTTAGACCTGCATAATATCTAACTAACTACATTCTAAAACATATTGTTATACTTGCAGACAAGTGTAGCTCTAAATTCTCATTAAAGAACCTTCTCTTTGTAGCAAGTGGAGACTATTATAGAAAAATATAACTAGACACAATTCAGAGATTAATAGATTGTGGGAATCCCAGCCCAAATAGATACATGTTTAACATAACTACTGCCCTTAATGCTCAAGGAGCATCACTGAACATGGTGTAGAAAGGAACACAGAACCTGGAAGTCTATGATGAGTCTGTGTCTCCTAGAATTGGCTGCCTAAATAAGATCTGAACAATGACATTAATAGACATGCTGTGTTAGGATTTCCATTGCTGTGAAGACTAAGGCATGACTAAGGCAACTCTTATAAAGGAAAACATTGGGGCTGGCTTCCAGTTTCAGAGGTTCAGTCCATTATCATCAAGGCAGTAAGCATGGCAGCTTCCAGACAGACATGGTGCTGGAGGAGCTCAGAGTTCTACATCTTGTTCAGAAAGCATCCAGGAGCAGAATATAGCAGCCAGGAGGAGGATCTCCAAGCCTACCCTCTAAACACACTTCCTCCAACAAGGCCACACCTAATCTAACAAGGCCACACCTCCTAATATTGCCATTCCCTAGGACAAGCATATTCAAAACACCACACATGCTAACTCAGAAGGGGGAAAATCTCATGGAGTCTCATTCCTAACCAAAGAAATATAGGCAATTAATGATTGCTGAAAATAGGAGACTTAGCCTCTTCCAGAAATGGGCATCTGATTGGTTATCTACTACAAAGTGGTCAGCTTTGAGATCATATACACAAACAACCAAAATGTTCTCAACAGATGGCATTTATATATTTATACATCAATCTACCTATTTACCTATTTATATAAAAGGGAGACAGGAACATGGAAGGGGTCAAAGAAAGGAAAGGAAAAGGGAGAAATTAATGTAATCATATTTTAATTAAAATACATTTTAAAAAATCTAAGAAAACCACCTGGAAACTATTAGAAATTTTAAGCACTCAAAAAGATGATCTATGGATCTTGGGGGAAGCATTGTCAGTTCAGATGGAGAATTTTTATTTAAATTGTATATGTATATTTGTACATTGACTTATGTGTATTATAGGTATTTTTAGGTAGATAGTTATTAGTGCGATTCTTTATGACTTTTCAGGTATCCTTACTGTGTTTACCCTCCTCCTCCTCTTCTTTTTCCACCTCTTCCTCCTCCTCCTCCTCTTTTCTTTGTTTATTTCCTTCCTCCTCCTTAATTGGAACCTCTATTTTTCCATTTCCACCTTCAGATCACTTGTATCCACCTATTCCCCTCTGTATCATTCTCCTTCCTCCCATACCCACAGTGGTCCCTTTTTACTTTACTGGTTTCTGCAGTTACTTCAAGTTATGCACTCTTATCAAAGATTTGGAAGATGAGAAAAAATATTCAATTTTTGTCTTTCTGGGTTTGATTATCTCACTCAATGTGTTTTATGTTGTTGGTCAGGGTTATCTTAGAGACTGATATAACCTTATATGCTATTGCTATTGCCCTTGGTTGCTCAGACACAAGACCCAGAGACTCATGAACTGAAATTGATTTGAAAAGACTCTTTATGATACTAGAAGGTACCATTTAAGCTTCAAAGGAGAAAAGTAACCAATAGTCCTACTCAGCTATGATGCTGAGTTGTGCCTGTTTTGCTAAACTCCAAAAGACCACTAAGAAGCCAATACTGATGTAATTGCACTAGGGTTCACCACCATCACTGATGTAGCAAGACAGGAAGGTGGAGCCCCTAGCCCTCAGCAGGACAAGGTTTTATAGGAAATGGTGAGCAAGTGAAAGGGTTTCCAGCCTGGCAAGCATCTAATTGGATGACTGTTATAACATATGTTGCCCTTTAAGCTGACAAGTATGTGCCCTGAAGCAAAATCACGAATAATCACAAATGGTTTGAAAATACACTTGAAACAATTAGACTAATCATGATGAGCTTTTGCTAGGAAGTTGCTAGGGAGTAACTCTGGGGTATGGACTAAGGACAAACCATGGTGTCCTTCCTAGTCCTTGGGTGCAGCTTGGGTTCAGCTGCAGGTCAAGTTCTCAGGCTCCTTTTCTTTTAAGATGGAGGCCAATCCCAAGATGGAGTAGGTTTGTCTTCTCACTATGATGCTTATGAACCACAACAATAAGTATGGCAAGGGTGCAATAGTGGTACACATATTTTGGTGGTTACCAATAGCTCTCAATTAGACTTAAGACCCATTCAATGAGAGGGAAATCATGCCTGGTACTGGAAACTCAGCTAACTACCCAGGGTTAGTAAAGTCACGGATCTTAAAGGAGAACCTGCAAGTACCACATCACTAAACCAGGATAATCCATAACTACATTTTAAGAATCTGTTATATACACAGATAACTGTAGTTCTTACACCTCATCAAGAAAACCTGACTTTGCAACAGATGGAAATCATGACAGAAACTCACAAGCAATTAAGATGCAGAGTTGTGGAGCTCAAGACCAATGGATAAGTAAACAAGTGCTCCTGCACTGAAGGCTCAGGAAGTTTGTAGAAGGCGGGGCAGAAAGATGTAAGAGCCAGGGGAACAGATTATTTGTTGTAAGATTGTGTCTCATGGCAATGTCAGTAGACCTCAACCCTAGACAAATAACTTTATAGGCAACTAGAGAATGGCAAGATTGGGAGAACTAGTCTTCCTCAAGGAAGAACACATCAATTGGTTATTCAATTCAAAAAGCTCAAAAACAAGCAACATTTTATAGACTGAATAGACTGTATTTATGCATTTAGGAAAGAATATATATATATATATATATATATATATATCAACAGTTAATGAAAAAAGATGTCATGGATTTGAAAGAGAACAAGAGGGTTATATGGGAGGACTTAGAAGGCGAGATGGGGGAAATGATGTAATTCCCCAAAATCAAAAAGCAAAATTAAAAACAAATGGCTGATTTCTGAGTAGAAATCAATAGCTTTTTCAGACATTAGTAAAGCTTATTTTAAAAATATTGCATTGAAAATATTCCACATAACTATTATAAGAAACATAAATACCTAGGAAGAAATCTAGCAAGAAATGTACTGGATGTAATGAAGACACATGTGTGAGTGTGTGCAAGTGTGTGTGTGTGTGTGTGTGTGTGTGTGTGTGTGTGTAGGCCAAAGATGACTTCATGGGGTGGAGGGCCTTCATCAATAGCATTTTTACCTTTTGTTGTTGTTTGTTGTTTGTTTGTTGTTTTGTTTTTGAGACAAGATATCTTAGAAAACTTGGAGTTCACTGAATTAGCTAGGCTGACAGTCAGCAAGCTCCGAGGATCCTCCTGTGTCTTCTTTGTAGGCACACAACATCATGGCGATATTTATACTGGGGTTCTGAATTCACATTCTTATGCTTGTGCAGTAGAACTTTATGCCCTGAGCTATCCTGCCAACCTCAATCATGTTATACTTGTTATACTTTATTAATGGATAGAGAGGCATGAGTAAGTGAAGAAACATACTTGAAATTTGAATGAGTCATGGTAAATAATTCTGAAGCTCACTATACTTGAAGCCCTGTCTCTTGGTAACTGAAACTTCTTTGCATTTACTATTTCCTTCATCTGTAAAGTGACAATATACATCAACCTCTCCTTTATGAACTTAATTGAAGAACTCTATCTACCATGTCTAATGTCTAATCTGTATTGAATCCTAGTGGTGTTCATGTGACTACATATACTACAATGTGTTTCACTGTCCTTCTTGGTTATTTTTCTATCATGATAATGGTTATACATATTTCTGTGGAAAATAAGATGGTGCTCATTCATTACTAAATTACCTCTGCTAAAACTATAAAGTTATTAAGGCCAATAATCTGTTTTCTTAGTTTTTGTATGTACTTTGCAATTGTATGCCATAATTTTTGAAAAGCTACTTGATATATGTCAAAATACACAGAGCAGAACATAGTGATGTAAATTCCATAGAAATCATTTTAAGTAGATATCTCCCTGTAAAATATTTTTGATAACCTAAGAAGCTGGGTCTAAAACTCATTAGAAAAAGAAAGGTTTAAAAAAAAGAAAAAGGAAGGTGGTAGCAACACCAGGTAAGTTTGTTATTGTTGTTTTTAACTGAGAACATGGAGGAAGGGGCTCATCTTACCATTAATTAATACAATCTATTTTAGGAATAGACAAATCTGTACAAGAGATTGCATTTATTAGAGATGTGGTAATATAGAGATAATTGTTGTTTATCTATTTGAAAGATCTCTGGCACAAAAACCCACACATAAAATTAATTTCCAATAGTATAAATATCTCTCTCTAATAATTCTCTGTCTCTCTGTCTCTCTGTCTCTCTGTCTCTCTGTCTCTCTGTCTCTCTCTCTCTGTCTCTCTCTCTCTCTCTCTCTCTCTCTCTCTCTCTCCTCTCTCTCTCTCTTTGTCTTTTTCTCACCTTAGCTAGCCTGGAACTCATTGTGTAGACCTTTATGTCCTTGAGATCAATGATTTTCCTGCTTATATCTTTTGAGTGATGTAGTTATAGTCTTGACATGGTTTTAGTTCAATATTTACAATGATTTGGAGTGTATGTGTATGATTTCAGTTGGTATATTAAATTGAGTCCCAAAAGAAAAGGATCTCTTGTTTCAATTCTTGCATTTGCTTGTAACTTTCTTTAAACACATTCTTTACACAGTGATGTGGCTGTATTAAAATTAATTGACAAAAATACAGTCTTAGGTTCAATTGAAATCTTTTGAGGTCTTAAAACTGAGTTTAATGTAATTAACAAGTACAGCTCCATTTATTCCTGGCTTATAAAGAAATGAAGGTTCAGAACTACAAAGATCTGTCCAGAATTTAATAGTAAGAACGTATTCCTGTTGGAATTAGGATCTGTTATTTTATTGACATATGTGTCATAACATCTTCATGAAATCAGCTGGGCTAACTTCCAGAATTGAAGAGAACAGGAGAATGGATTGGGATAGGGTTCATGGTGAAAATGATACTATTTGGTGTATTAAACAGTGGAATCAAGATGGTCATAGATTGGCAGCTGAAGTGGGATGTGAAGGATAGGATATGGTTTTGATTGGTTAGGAGGTGAAATTAATAGTAAGTTGGCTGGTAGAGGTCTGTGGTGATAGTAGTAGGTAGGCTTATATACCAGTATTTCAGAATCTTGTTATAGACATTATGTGGTTGCTGTTATGAAACATAATACAATGTGGGGGTGTGTGTGTGGGTACCTGGGAGGTCTATGCTAAGGTATCACCTGAGAAATCACATCATACGACAGACCTGGTGTAAACGGGGTATATTGGGGAAAGGGAATAGAGTGCCTGGAGAAGGGGTAGAGGCAGACACATGTGGGCAGAGCCATGAGGCCAGAGAAGTGGGGACAGAGAAGGACTGAAAGTACAACAGAAAGGAGGAGAGAGGGATTGGCTGGAAACACATGTGGGGAGAGGGAGAGGGAGAGGGAGAGGGAGAGGGAGAGGGAGAGGGAGGGAGGGGGGGGAGAGAGAGGGGAAGAGAGAGGAGAGGGGGAGAGAGAGGAGAAGAGGAGAGAGAGGAGAGGGGGAGAGAGGGGGAGGGGAGAGAGAAGAGAAGGGGAGAGAGAGGAGAGGGGGGAGAGAGAGAGAAACTAGGGTGGTGAACAGCACTTTTATATGCCAGGCAGCATGTAATGGCATAAGCTGTTGCTAGGTACCTGGGAAGAGCCTAGGGGATCACCTGTAAGGTAACACCCGGTCCCTACTTCCCCATTAACTCCAAGACCATTTGGAAGCAGATGGAGAAGATGAAAGTTTATGTGGAAAGTTGCTGCAGCTTCTAATGCCAGTTCCACATATGATTGGTATATAGTATCACATGGTATGGAGATTAGGAAATACTATTTTGGTGATTAGTGCAGTGATATTTTTGAGAATTCTGGGAGTTTGAGTTCTTAAAAAAAAAATTGTAAGATTGTGTTTTCATCTTAATCCCAGGTGTAGGATATAGAGCTGCTTTTCAGTAGCTGATTATGATTTGCCTTGTGCATTAGGGCAGGCATGGTATTTTTTTCAGCTGCAGATAATTTCTATGATTGTGTGATGTTTAGAAATCTGGGAACTTTTCAGTGGTATACAAATACTAGGGCCAAGAGAGAGGTGGTGGATCATTGATTGTCATTTAGGGAGGTTGGTTGCAGTTTGTTAGTAGTTGTGGTCCAAAAAAACAAAAGGGAATAAATTCGATTCAGGTTTTTTTTTCTAATTCCACTCTATATTCTTTTTTCTCCACCATGTAGTGTTAGGGGAGAAACAGGCTGGGGGATAAAGGGTGGGAAAAAGAAGAACCCACAAAGTAGCAAAGACAGATTAGAATGTTTAGTAAAATTTGGTTCTTTCTATAATTAAGGCACTGAATTTCAAATGTTAATAGAGTGAGTTCTATTTGATTATGCCATGTTATGACCACATACAGAGTCATATCAGCTCTCCTATGGATTCTAAGCCTCTGATTCTACCTAGCCTGCAGAGCTGTATAACCCAGAGGTTTTAACACAGCAAGGAGGATGCCTCCTTTCTTGCTTGTGGGTTCCTTATTTGACCCCATCTGACTCCAAGGTGATGTATCCCCCATTAGCACTTTCACAAGATGCTTTAGCGCACATCTGAGGCCTTCTGGGTTGAAAAGCCAACAGAAGCAATTGCAAAAGTGGATTTCCTTTGGCTTAAAATATGCTTGAAGTATTTGTAATTAAATATCTTTACCAGCTAGCAAGGAGTTAGTTGGCTTCCTTCCAGTTCTTTGTGGAATCCAAGCACTGGCAGGAAGTTAAAAGTCTGAGGACTAGAGTTTGTCAATAATTGGAGGGTGAAGATGTGCCTGCCTTGAGGCTGGTAGGCAGGGCTTAGGAGCAAGGCTTGGCCCATACAGGGCCTCTGCCACTTTGGGGTTCCTGAATGCTTCTCAAGGTTTTATGTGTTTCTCAGCTGGAGAGGCTGGTAAGCTGGAGGAGAAGCAACAGCCATCTGTGTAAATTAACTCATTACCAGTAATATTTTTAGCACAGCATCCAGCATATGATTCTGTTCAAAGTTGTGGATAACGATACAATTTGGCTGAGAACCTGATTACTGGTAGTTAGGGAGAAGAGAGTGTGTGAGGGCTTTCAGAGGTCACAGGAGCTTGTAAACGACAGGGGAAGCTGGGAGTCCATGGCCTACAGGTCTCCCCAGTGTTTAGCTGGAATTGCAGCTACTGTCAGTAGAGATTGACAATTTGAAGAGCTGTAAATGCCTTGTCTACTGATTAGATTTATTTTTAAGCTACACATTTTCAAATATGAGTAGAGATGGCTTATTAAAAAGAAATGACATGATGCATAATCCATTTTGTTTAGTTTGCCAAAAGTTGAAGTAAAAACGATTTGTTATTTCACTCTACCTTCAGCAAACTCTCAAGAGAGTGATACTGCTGGAGCTCTCCCAGAGTGGCACTGACTAGCCCAGTTACACCACTGCTAAAAGAGAGGCTTGCTGGCATAGCAACCCTCTGCAACATTTCCCCTTTTCTGGAAAGGAAAAAGTGAATAAGGTACAGGAAAAGAATAAAGGGCAATTGTTAGTCTGTAGCCAGAGGCTTTTATCATCCCAGTAAGGGCTAGCTTTGCAAAAAAAAGAAGTCTATCATAAAGGTTTTAGTGTAAAGGTTAATAGAAGGCCTGCAACCAAAAGCTTTATTAAGGACACCCAGCAAAAGATGGATAAGTCAGAAAAAGTAAGAAAAAAGGAAAGCAGAAAGAAAAAAGACTATGGATGATTTTTAAGGAGGAAGCCTAATTTTAAAAAAGATTACAGGTTGAGTAAATGTAAAATAATAATAGTTAATATTTTACTTCTAGCTATTTGCTTGTCCCTTTTTACATACTTTATCTATGTTAACTTGTCCTCAGAAAGAACATCTGTGGTGGTACTGATATTAAAAACTAAAACAAAGAGAACTTAAGTGATTTACTTAAGGCCAAATCTAAGTAGAACTGAAATTTTTCTCCAGGAGATACAATAAAGGAAGTTCTTTAGAGAAGTTGGCCTTTGTGTAAAACTTGGTAATCCTTGGACTATGGACACTTGGAGATGGAGAAAGAAGCAGAAAGAATAATTGGAATCAGGAAGCATGCAGAACATAAAGGAAGGCGTATGCACTGGGGTCAATGGCATGTTAGTAAGTTGGAAATGGAGCATGACATGATAACTAAAGGGATTTGGGGCAAGATCATCAAATGAAAAACACCCATTTAAAACTCCTGCTTCACAACATTTGCTCTCTCTCCTTTCTTAGAAGGTCATTGCTTAGTTGACTCACATTCTGTTCAAAATTAACTTGGCTAATTATTAAACAGAAGATAATTCAAACATAAATGGCCATGTGAAAAATATATGACCTCATTAGCTACCCATTAGAGAGATAAGTCAAAGCTATAACAAGATGTCATATGCTCATCAAAATGCTCTAAAATTATTGACATCAAATACTGGTGAGGATGCACAGAAACTGGTTCACTCCTATATAATTGGAGGGATGGAAAATGGTATATCCACTGTAGAAAATAATTTAACAATTAAAAAAAATCTAAACAATCAACTGTACAACTGTAGTTCAGGAGTTATACCTCTGGGCTTCTATCCTATATTGTTTTTTATTACTGATACATGGAACAACTAAGATGGATATCAAAGGCTAGCCCCCTTTCTCATTCTTTTGTTTTTTTCTTTATTTTTTTCATTCTGTATTTATGTTTAATTTTATGTGCATGGGTGTTTTGTCTGCATATATGTTAGTGTACCACATGCATGCAGTGACCTTAAGGCCAGTAGACAGTATTGAATTTCTTGAAACTAGAGTTATAGACGGTTGTGACTACCATATATGTGCTAGGAACTGAACCCAAGTCCTGTGCAAGAATAGCTTGTTCTCTTAAATGCCTAGAGGCCTCACCATATCCCCTTCTTCTTTCTAAATAGAAATGTTCCTTTTGTTTTCCATTCTCTCTCTCTCTCTCTCTCTCTCTCTCTCTCTGTCTTTCTCTTGAGAGAGAGAGATATGAGAGATTACATGTGGCTTTGTTTTTAAGTCTAACTCATTTTGCTTAGTATGGAAATCTCTAGTTCCACCCATTTTCCTAAAAGAATATTTTTGTTCCTTATGGTAGGATAAATTTCTATTTTGCACATGTACCCTATTTTTTTATTGATATTGATGGGCATCTAAGATAGTCTAATAACTTGAGTATTAAAACAGTGCTGCAATAAACAAATATTGCAATAATGTCTGTGTTATGCTAATTCATAGTCCTCTTTGTATAGTGTCTCTGTGATATGCTGACTTAGAATCCCTAAGCTATGTATCCAGTAGTGATATAGTTGGGTCTTATTAAGGTTCTATTTTTAGATTTTTGATGAAGTGGCTGTACAAGTTTATACCTCAACTAGCAGAGTATTAGGGTTTCTGTCTTCACATTTCTAAAATACAATTTTAATTTCTGTTCTTGGTTCTAGTCCTTATTCTTTAGCGCTCTTATCTGGGACCTCAAAATTGAGACCTTTTTCTGGACTTTCTGTGATGCAGACCTATGTTTCTCAGTTTAGCTTTTGGCATGATTTTGTTCACTTCTAGATACCTAAGATAATAGATCAGTGCATTAGTCACAATAGGCGTTCAATAAATAAAACCAGTTGAATGAGTTGAGATAGAAGAGTAAAATTGTCTACTCTACCAAGTCATAGCTCCATGGAAGGATCTAGTTTTATCCACAGTCCTTGCTCATTCATTATAAGAAAAGATGTTCGGTCTAATTTGAATAAGAAAAATGCAAATTAAAACTGCACTGAGATATATTTTCAATTATCTGATTGAGGGGCATGTGAATTAATATCATTGCAGAGGGCAATTTCATAATACCTAAGAAAATTAAAATTGTATGTACACTTTGACCCAATTTCTATCTCTACAGATTTTTGAACAAATATGCTCTTATGTTGTTCAAAATCTTTTGTTACTGACAAGCTAGTTTCATAGAATCACTACCTCAGTTTGCCTCTATTTCAAAAGAAATTAGAAAAACTAAACTGATAAAGGGGTATAGATTTCTTTACAGTTTATCCAGAACCAGGGACAGGTGTGCTCTAAGATTTTCTCTGTATTCCCTGTAACAGTGTTACAACTTCATAGAAAAGATCAAACAAAGGCCAGGTGTGCAGAAGTTGATACATTCTGTGAGAGAAACTATCAGAACTCCTCCTTTGGCACCTTTGCTTTTCTAAGTGGGATTCCTAGGGAACATTCTGATTCTTTAGGGTTCACTATTTTAACAGTTCTTTCACTGCAGAAGGAACTTTAAATTTCTCTGCACAGTTGTTGTTATCTCAACTATTTAGTATCTCTTCCTCAATGGCCCTGCTTTCCATTTCATTAAAGAAGCTAAAGCCACAAACAGGTAATCCCCAGGACCAGCAAAATGCAAGGCCTAGCCACAGGAAAACACAACACAACACAACACAACACAACACAACACAAAACAAAATAAAACAAAACTTCCCATTTCTCAGTCTCAAACAATAAGTTCTTTCTCAATTTGCCTGGCTATCACATTCATGAAACGAGGGAGTGAAAAAACAGATTTCTTCTCAGGCCTGTCTCCAAGGTGTCCAGGAGACTGAGCTCTATAAATAAGTCAGAGACCTTGGGGTTAGCTTCCATAATGTCTGGGGCAAGTAAGACCCTGTTAAAACAGCAGGGTACTCAGGCTGTGGAAACCATGGTAATCAGTGGCCTTGACCTCTGGGGCTTTCTGTACAGACCTAGAACGCTGATTTCAGGTACTGCAGATCTTTCAGGCAACCTTCCCTAAATTTCTAGAGCTTCCTCATTTTGCAGAGTGGCTTACCTTTGGGCAGGATCTGAAAGAGACTTGCAGTGGAGTCTAGGGTTGCTTGGAGTCTCATTCTCCAATGCCAAACTAGGTACTTTCTTTGCTTTGGTTCACTGACACAGTGAGGCACAACCCATGGCTTGGAAATTTGCTATCCCTGGCAACACAGATTGTGGGAGGGACTTCGAGGAAGTAGGAATCTCTCCAGAGCATAAGCCATAAAAACTCCTATAGCCAACAGCAATCCTAGTATGAAAAGAAGAGAAGCACATCCAGTGAATGGGAGCCTGTGGGACTGTAATTTGGCCACACTCCCCAGAGCCCAGAGAGGGGGCGGAGAGAACAAATCTCTGCCTCAAGATTTCCCTGGCTCCGCCCTTCTCCTCCATTTCCAATATATAAGCAAGACACCTTCCGACATTTTTTGGGAGAGCGTTTCATCATTCACCACCCAAGCCCGTCATCTGTTAATAAATCAACATATTTTAAATCGTCACATGTCTCTTAAATTCTGGACTCTTCGTTCAAGTAAGTCAAGGCTTGCGCACGCCCCTGTCCATGAGGGGCAGGGGGAGGGAGAGAAGTTGTTCCTCCGCCCTGGCGCTCTCTGTACTCTAGTTAGCCAGCTGCACGCCAGCTCACGGGACAGGGGATGAGAAGCCTTTTTCTCTGCAGTCGGCTCTGCACACCCGCCGTCCCGAGACTGCCCTGACATCTGTGTGCGGGCGCATGGGCTCTGGCCCGCTCCCACACCCAGGCCGCCCCCGCGACCCGGGCGTGAGATCTGCCCTACAGGAGCCCCAATACTGACCAAATTATGCCATCCTTTGTTTTCTTAAAATATATTTTTACTATATTTCAAGAATTATCTTCATAACATTCATGTTTTTAATGTATTCTTTGGCTTATGTTTACTTTCACTTATATAATTTCTTTAATATTTTGTAATAAAATTTTTAATGAGTTGAACTTTTTCCACATATGCTTTGCCTTTTATTTCTTTTGTCTTATTTATTTTTATTTATTTTCTTTTATTTAAACTTGCGTTTTTGTTTGTTCCTTTTCATGAATCTTCTTTTTTTTCATTATTTATTATTACAGTTACATTTTCTAATCTTTACCTTTATAATTTGTTTTGCATTATTTTAGCACATTCATTTTTTTAGCACATTCATTTTTAAAAATTATATTTCTGTATCTGGCTTGTTTTGGCATCTGTATCTTTGCTGTTAGAGCTGTCATTTTTTGTCTGTCTCTGAGTAGTATTGGGGATTAAGTCCTTAGAAGGTCCTTCATATAGAACTAAAGATGTCCAAATCATAACATAGAAACAGAAGAAATGTGAAAAACAACATTTTTTCCTACAAAGTTTACAACTAAATATAAAGATATTAAATGATTGAAATGTCAGACAAACAATTCAAACGTGTCATTTGAAAAAAAATTCAATGACCTCAAAAAGGATTCAAATAAACAGATGAATAAAATAGTCAGTCATTTCAGGATTTAGGTGAGAAACTCAACAATGTAGACAAAATATTTAGCAAAGAGCAATTGTAGAAAAGCCAAAACCAAACAAACAAGCAAGTCCTGAAATCTTCAAAATAAATAAGCTAAATAAATTAAGTGGGAAAAATACTTTAATGGATAGAATCAACAATAGACACTTGGAAGAAGAAATGATAATATGAACTAAAGACAAGGTTTAGGAATTATTACATGCACATAGCAGTAACAAAAATCAAACAATTGTGGCAATAATGTTTAAAACCTCTAGGATACAATTCAGAGACTACACTTGTGAATCTGGTATAGAAGAGAAACCAAGCTATGGATGGGAGGCATTGAAAACCTATTCAATAAAGTTGTAGCAGCAAAAGTATCCAAAAGGTAGGAAAAAACCAGACAAAGTACAACAGTGCAATTTTAGAACCCCAAATGGACATAGCCAGAAAAGCACCTCTCTATGACCATTGTAGTTAAAGTGCTAAGAGTGTGGAGCACAGAAAGAACACTGAAAGCTGTAAAGGCAGAAATGACAAACCACTTACAAAGGCAAACCATCAGGAAAAAGGAGACATTTTAGCAGAAACATTAAAGGCTGCAAGAGTATGGGCTGATCTCTTTAAATCTTCAACCAAAATAGGTGCTAAAAGCCACTGAAATATCACTAAGAGGGCACTGCAGAAGATACTTAATGGAATATCACACATGAGAGAGAAGGAAAGACATATGTATGTTCAAGCAGTAAGGCAAAATAAATCTTAGTAGAAACAAATGAAATTAGGAAATCATCAAATAATTGCCATCAAGCCTGACAGCTGGAGTTCAATCAATCTCAAGACCTTACATGGTGGAAGGAGAACCAACTCTCCATTCACATGCTGTGGCAACCTCTCTTGAATAAACAATGAATGATTGAATGAATATAATTTTTTTAAAAAGCCCAAGGAATGTTTAAAAGGATGTGAGAAAAAGGAATCCTTATATATTATTATGGCACTATTCACAATAAACAACATATGAAATTATAGGTGTCCAGCTATTCTGATACTCATTTTCATAAGTAAATGTCTTATATTTTTCAGGGTAAGGTATCATATCTATTGTACAGTATTTTTATATTTCTTCACCATTTGGCAAGTGTAAAACATGCTAATTTAAAATGTAGGCTTCTGAATTTTTATGTATCACTAATAAAATTTTTGAATGTTATGAGCCTAAACCATATTTTCCCTCTAAAACCTTTGTTTTTTATTATACAATGATTCAGGTTGCAATGGTTTGCTTGTGTCTATGCATGTTCATACCTTTCCTTGCATATGTACACATGAATATCTATATGTATATATGCATGTTTGTGTGAAGGCCAGAGGTCTCATTTGGTGTTTTCTTTAATTGTTCTTTACCTTACTGTTTTTGAGATGGGGACTCTCACTGAACTGTAGCTTTTCTGTTCATATTTTGCTAGGATGGCCATCAAGCCCTAGGGATCCTGTAGTCTCTAGCTCCTCAGTGCTGGGATTACAGCTTTCATGTAGTTATTGGGGCTCAAATTCAGGCCATCATGCTTCAAGGCAAACATTTATGGGCTGAGCTAGCTCTTCAGCCTCAGCACAGTAATTTTAAGATCATATTTGCCACAGTTTCAGCTGCTGAACATACGTATATGCATATACCCTTATTCCACAAACACATTTTGTTATTTTATATTTATTTTTAAAATTATAATTACATAATTTCTTCCCTTCCCTTTCCCCCCTCCAACCCCTCCCATTTTTTTTTTTTGCTTTCACTCCTTTTACTTTCTCTCAAATTCATGGCATTTTTTCTTTAATTGTATTTATGTTAATTGTATTTATATTACATGTAAATATAACCTGCTCAGTCCATATAATGTATGTATGTTTTCAGGGCTGATCATTTGACTGGTGTGCTCTTCCCTGGAGAAGGCAGTCTCTGCTGTTCCTAACTTTCCTCAATTCATTGTCAAGTACATTTCTTACATAATCTTCCTTTGTTAGAATATGGCAATGCTAATCTGGTTGTTTATTTCTAAAAGCTTTGTAGTCAGTTTTGGTTTTTCTATTCCATATAACATGAAATTGCCCAAATCCTCAAAATACCTCCACTGTCTTAAGATGAGTATGCTGCTGTACATCTGAAATCTGAGTAGAGGCAGAAGGACCAGGAAGGAGTTCACGGCCATGATCATCTACAGTTATATATATTTAGTTCAAGGATAATTGCTGGGATAGGCTCGAAACCCTATCTAAACAAAACACTACATATTTAATATCTTATATCTTATAAGAAGTTTCCTTTTTCATTGCTACCATCTTGGTTCAAGAAAAGGTCATTTCTAATTTGGATTACTAAAATTATCCCCTATGTTATTGTTAACTTTTCCTGGGGAGATATGAACAAATATCTATTCATTCAAGATAGTGCACCACCAGTAGAATAAAGAGATGATCCCACCCAAAAACAGTCTGATTCATCAATGATTTTACTGGACTTATGGAGCATAGATGACTTAAAGTTGTACCATTGAAAAAAATCTCCTAAACAATTGTTAACTGCTTATCTATCCTTTGGAGTGGTGGGAATTTGTTCACTTTACTATCTTTCAAGCTTCATGACATCATCCCCTTCCATGAAAAAATGTTAGTGGCCTCAGTCTTATACTGACAAGACTTGTAAAAGCAACCACAGCTGCTCTTATTTCATAGATGGTAAAAGCCATGGTACTCCCAGAGGACACAACAGTTATTTTCTTGTTCTGTCCTTACGCTAGTATAGTATAATGCTTTGATCATTTAAGTCATATTTTTATGCCTCCTTTCAAAACCCTTTAATGAACCTGGAATGTTTAGTACATCTGTAATCCTAGCAATAAGGAGGCTGTTGTAGGAGGATCGTGTGTTTGAGGCTAACTTTGACTACTTAGCAAAGTCCTGTTTCAAAAAGTCAAAATCAAACTAACCAACCAACCATCAACCAAAACAACAAAAAACTCAAATTTAAAACAAAACAACAATAAAACCATCTTCATAATGTAAATTATATTTCACTCAAAATAAAACTCACATTCCTTACTGTGAGCTATAGGGCTCTTTGTGATACCATACTAAGGTCCTTATTAATCAGTTGGTCCAGCCACATTTACCTCTTATGTGTTCCTTCAATATGCCAAGAATAGTCCTGTGAAATAGAAATTAAGGGTTCTTTGGAAAGTCCATTGGATGGTGTTTCGCTGGGGCAAACATGTAAAGGGACATTTCATTAAAGTGGACACAGGTGAAAGGCTAAGACAATCTCGTGAAGGAACGTTTCACTGAAGCAGACACAGAGAGAGGATGTTTTGCTAAAGCAAACACATGAAAGGACATGTGATGAAGGATTCTTTGCTAACAACACACATGTATTGGTCCACCTTGCATTGTGTAGTTGAGCTGCAGGACTCCATAGAGAGAAATGCACCAAAAAACTTCTGGTGGTGTGCTGCAGTTTCTTGCTACTTCTGCAGACCTGGGCTGGTTGGCAGAGTGAAGTCAGCTGAAACAGACACAAGAGTTAAGGCAAGATACGTACTGAGGACACATGATGTTTGGAGAGTATAAATAGGACTCAACAGACAGTGAAGGAGGCAGAACTAGTCTTGCTTATAGAGTTAGCTGTGCAAGGCTTGTGGGTCTTGAGTCTTTACTGACCTTTGCTTTCCCGAGAGAGGCACAGTTGAAAACTTATCCTGACTTCCCTCCTGATCCCTCCTCCTGACTTGTGCTGAGGCCAAGTCCTGGCTGTCTCGGCTAGGTCGTGCCACCACTGTTGCTAACCTTGCTCTACTGAACTGGACTGCTGGTGTATCTGTCGGGTGTTTGCAAGTGGATCAAGTTGCCACTGCTAACCTGTGAACTGATCTGCTTGTTTCCAGACAACAAAGATGGGAATTGCACCAAAGAATAGGTTCACTCCCTCCCCTATATCCTTTTTTTTCTACTACCTCTGGTGGGTGTTGGGCTACAAGGGAGGCTAAAGCGATTAAGAACCATCATTAAAAATAAGTTTAAAAAACTTAAAGTTACACAAGAGATTTTCAGATATTATTATATATCTGAAAAGAATATATATATATTTTTTTCTCTAGGCCCATAAACTCACATGCATATATGTGCAAATATATGTATACATACTCTCTTTTTTCTCATATTTTCTATTTTCTAATTAGACTGTAAATCCTATGAGAGCAAGTACTTTTTTGTCCCTGCTGTATTTCCTAGACACTTCTAGGCCCATCAGTGATGCAAGGAATTTCTTGCTGAATATTTGGGGAATAAATTTATTTAATCTAATTTACTTTAACTTTCCTAAGATTGAGAATACAGGCTTCTGTGCCCAGAGACTGATTTTAAGCTTGTAGGTTGGCCTTGAGACTTTATTTTAAATTTAATTTTTAATTTTTAATTTTTTTCTGAGAAATTTTATTTTATTTACATTCCAGTGGTTTCCTCCCCCTCAGTACCCTTTCCCACAGTTCCTCATCCCATTCATCTTCCCCCTAGTCTCTGAAAGGAAATTCTCCCTCACTCAGCCTCCTCCTTCCCTGAGGCCTCAAATCTCTCAAGGACTGAATGCATCTTTTTCCACAAATGCCTGACCAGGCAGACCTATGCTGTATATGTGTTGGGGTCCTCAGACTGGCCAGTGTTCCTGGTTGTTGGCTCAGTGCCTGAGAGATCTCAGAGGTCCAGGTTACTTGAGACTGCTGGTCTTCCTATGGGGTTGTCCTCTTCTTCAACTTCTTCCAGCCTTTTCCTAATTCAGCCACAGGGGTTCCCAACTTCAATCCATTGGTTGGGTGTAAGTATCTGCATCTATCTCAGTCAGCTGTCTGTTGGGGCATGCTAGGCTCCTGTTTGTAAGTACATCATAGCATTAGTAATAGTGTCAGGTCTTGGTGCCCACCCATGAGATGGGCTTGTCACTGGACTTCCTTTCTTTCAGTCTCTTCTCCATTTTTGTCCCTGCAGTTCTTTTAGACAGGGACACTTCTGATAAGACATTTTGACTGTAGGTTAGTAACCCCACCCCTCCTCTTGAGGCCCTGTTTATCTACTGGAGGTGGACTCTTCGAGTTCCCTCTCCCCACTGTTGGGCATTTAATATAAAGTCTCACCTGCCAGGTCTCTGGTACATTCTAGAGGGTCCCCCCACGTCATGACTACTGTATTTACCTTATCCTCACCCCTTCCTCTTACTGTTCAACTCCTCCCATGACTCCAACCTCCTCTCAAACTTACAACATCTTCTTTAATTATTATTCGCACATACACACACACATACAGAGCCTGATGAGTTCATTTAGGGTTCACCACTGGTGCCACTTGTGATTGGATAAGCCTGTCATAGGGAGATTATCCCTGGAGAAGACTGATTTTCCTTACTTCATTCATTAGCCATTGACTGCTTGTAGCTCATACCTTTTCATCTATGGATGGTGCCTTGTGAGATTTCTCCTATCCATGTTGAGGTGTCATCTGCTGTTGGCATTATTCACAACTTATTTAAGCAGCCATTTGTTGATATTTCATGGGTACAGCTTCCTTGTCCTAGATAGAAGACAGACCCTCACACAAGAAATTCTAGTCCTTGGTTCTTAGAATCTTTCTGTTGTGTTGTAGATATGTCAGCTGGGTTTTGGGCATCCCATGGTAAGATGATCTCTGCACTTTGGCCATTTGTGACTTTCTGTAATTGCATTTCCTAGGGTGGCCTTGAGACTTATCACTTGAGATTAAAAGTCATTGTATGGAGTTTTCTTGAAGACCTTAGGGATTTTAATCTTATATTCTCTTCTTCCTACAAGGGCAACTAAGTTTGTTAGACATGTAATTTAAGATTGGCCCCTTTCAGAGTTAGTATTTGCTAGTTAATTTTTCTGTTAATTGATATGTGGGCTTAATTACAGATGACAAGCTGTCAAACCTCTTCATTCTCTCCATGATTCCAATAAGACACCAAATATGGCAAGATATAAATCCTTATGACATTTTATTATACAGCTGTGGCGATCCCCCCATTTCTTTTCTCCAAAGCTCATTAAAGTTTTCCCTAAATAGCAAGCCTTAATTCATTTTGTGCCTAGAATCTCACCCCCTACTGTGAGTACCCACACCTCCTTCAGTGTAATTCTTTCTGTCATATTTTTTTTAGCACAGAGCAAGATTAAACAAATGTCCAAAAGAGAGAGTTGCTCAGTCAGAAATGTTTTACTTAACCTTAAAACTGGTGTGATCTTCTATTTTCAGAGGCACTGTATGGTTTCTTGGTTTCTTTCCCAACTACACACACATACACAAACATACACACACACACACACACACACACACACACACACACACACACACACA
>NW_021620526.1:281102-288781 GCF_004785775.1 Grammomys surdaster
ACACACACACACACACACACACACACACACACACACACACACACACAAACTCATTGAAACAATCACTTACTGCAATGTTCTTTTTATAGGTTTATGGGCCACAGTTGAAATCAGAGCCTCCGACCTAACTCTTTATAGTTGGAGAACATGGGCCCACTAAGAGATAATAACATAGTCAATATACCATATTTTTATACATAAACAGAGATTTGTGAAAGTCAGTGGCATTATTTATATAAAGAATAAGAAAACTATTACTAGGTTATTATTATTAATGCTAGCTAACAGTTACTAAACTTGTTTCTAAACATTTTAGGTGCCATTTTCTGGGTAGTATTTCTAGCACTTAAAAAAAACCTGTTAAGCATTTATTCCTAAAGTTGAGAAAGGTGAAATCAGGAAAATAAAGTTAGGATTCTGTTTGCAAGACTGATAAGTAACTTTAACCCCATTGATCTTAATTCTATTCTGTGTTATAATTTATTCTGTCACTCCTTCTAAGAAGGACCTAAGCACCCACACTTGGTCTTCCTTCTTCATGAGCTTCATGTGGTCTCTGAGTTGAATCTGGGTTTTGTGACCTTCTCGGCTAATATCCATTTATCAGTGAGTGAATACCATGTTTGTTCTTTTGTTATTGGCTTACCTCACTCAGGAGGATATTTTCTAGTTACATCCATTTACCTAAGAATTTCTTGAATTCATTGTTTTTAATAAAAAAGGTTGCTATGAACATAGTGGAGCATATGTTCTTGTTATATGTTAGAGCATCTTCTGGGTAAATGCCCAGGAGTGGTATATCTGGGTCCTCAGGTAATGCTATGTCCAATTTTCTGAGGAACCACCAGGCTGATTTCCAGAGAGGTTGCACCATCTTGCAATCCCACCAACAATGGAGGAGTGTTCCTCTTTCTCCACATCCTCACCAGCATCTACTATCACCTAAGTTTTTGATCTTAGCCATTCTTACTGGTGTTAAATCAGGGTTGTTTTGATTTGCATTTCCCTGACGACTAAGGATGCTGAACATTTCTTTAGGTGCTTCTCGGCCATTCTAGTTTCCTCAGTTGAGAGCAACAAAATACTCGAGGGAGCAAATATGGAGACAAAATGTGGGACAGAAACTGAAGGAGGGGCCGTCTGGAGATCATTCCACCTGGGTATCCATCCCTTGTGCTGTCACCAAAGGTAGACACTGATGTAGATGTCAGGAAGTGCATGCTGACAGGAGCCTGATATAGCTGTCTTCTTAGAGGTCTGGCAGAGTCTGACATATTCAGAAGCAGATGCTCAAGCTAACCATTGATCTGATCAAGGGGTTCCCAATGGAGGAGTTAGAGAGAAGACTGAAGGAGCTGAAAGGGTTTGTGGCCCCATGGGGACAGCAACAATACCAACCAACCAGAGCTCTCAGGGTCTAAACCACCAGCATGGGAGCACTTAGGGAGGGACCCATGGCTCCAGCTGTATATGTAGGGTAGAATGGCCTTGTCAGGCATAGGTGGGAGAGGAAATTCTTGATCCCATGAAGGCTGGAGGCTGTGTGTGGGGGAATTCGAGGGTGGGGAGGTGGGAGTGGGGGTGTAAGTGGAGACACATTCTCATAGAAGCAGGAGGAGGGGGGATGGGATAGGAGGTTCCTGGGCAGGGGGAGGGAATGGGGTAAGGGGATAACATCTGAAATGTAAATAAAATATCAAAAAAAATCTTTACAATATTTTATAAGAAAAATTTTAAAAAGTGAGATTAATATTGTTACTTTCATAGGCATTGTGCCTATATAACACATTTAGGAATACAAGGCTTTGACTCAGTCCTTCTTTAACTTTTTTAATTGATTTGAGATGGTTAGCCTATGAGTTAAGGACCTATAGCAAATTCATGGCTCCAAGTTTTTTGTTAGGGTGTTTTCTATATTTTATTTAGAAATAGCTGAGAGGAGTTAACAGACAACAGTCCAGATTGCCTTACATGGATAGTTGGTTTTCAAAATGTCAGAAGTCCACAGAATTGATGTTACAAACAGTTGTGGTGAGGCAGCCACTAGGCAAGAATTACTGTCCAGAAAAGGACACACTTGTGGAATAGTTGACTGATTATATCTGCCAAGACAGAGTAATCGGCCCTTAATAATTCTGCATCACTAGGTCTGTCAGATGATCCTAGGCCAGAAGGCTGATGATTGGATGCTCCAATGTTTTGTAGTATAGGGACTGCACAGTGTTCAGTGGTCTCTATAAATTGGCTAAGTTTTAGAAGCCATGCTTTGTGCTTCCCATAACTTCAGTTGATTTAGTTATTCTGGATTTCTGACGGGGTTGAAGACATATAGTCTCAGAGCCAATCCTGGGTATTTACTTTGAGAGAAAAGATTTGAGAGGATGGTTTTCACTTGACATTCATTTAGTCCTCAGTTCTGAGGAGTCAGAGACAAAAGAATCCCTGGAGTTTGCTAGTTAAGTTTAATAAATGTGTGCACACCTAGTTTAGTGAGAAGTGCTATCTCAGAAATTAAGAGCAGGAAGGATTGAGGAAGACAGCAACAGCCTCTGGGTTCCACATCCATGTGCACATAAATACAAATATGCATACATATAAAATATATACACATGTATAAAAGGAGGAAAATCTATATAACACTTATTTTTTTAGGTTTTATTTAATTGACACAATATATTGTGATGTTTGGATATATGTCTACATTGTGAAAGAATCCAACCAGAGCAATTAGAATCTCTGTTACCTCTCACATTTGTCATTTCTTTGTGGTGTGAGTATCCAAATTACTCTCTTGTATCTACTTTGATAGCAACCATACATTATGGTTAACTATAGTCACCACACAATGTAATAGAATAGCAGAATTTTTCCTTCTAGGATATTATACATTTCTACCAATTGGCCCTTCACTTGCCCAAATCCCTCTACTCTCTTTATCATCTGGCAATTAATATATCACTGTGTAGTCTGTAAGACTCACTATTTTAGATTTCCTGTATGAGTGGACCAGAAACACACTACTCTTATGCACCTGTCTTATTTAGTTGGCATAATATTTCTAGGTTCATTTATCTAAGTGTATATCTTCTTTTGAAAATATTAGGCTATTACTGACCTTTTAATCAGATTTTATATGATCTTGTCTTATTTTTGATGTTCTTTGAGTTTCTTTTATATTCTGGGTATTAATTGTTTGTTAGATGTGTAATTATGTAATAATTATTGTATTTTCTCCCATTAAGTTACTACTTTGATCAATTGATGACTTTTATCTTTGATGTTTTTATATTTGATACAAATAGAATTTTATATATAATCTTTGATACTTTATAGACTTGTCAGAAAGATCTATACGTCTTGAAACCCTTATTTTTATGAAAAATTTCTGTAACTATTCAGCCCAATTCATACAATGTATCTCTCTCTCTCTCTCTCTCTCTCTCTCTCTCTCTCTCTCCCTCCCTCCCTCTCTCTCTCTCTCTCTCTCTCTCTCTCTCTCTCTTTCTCTAGTTATTTGCAATGCTGAGCGATCAATTTCTTGACAATCTTCATGTAAACATATGAGGGGAAAATAATGAAAAAAGTTTTGGGGAGTTTGGAATTTTAAGTTCTAAAGTTAATAATTAAGGATAATAAGAGTTTCACAGACAAAATTATAGGAAGCAGCCAGAAGGTATGTGAAGGTCATATGGGAAACTGTTGGCAAAAGTACTGAGCATTAGTTAGTATCTGAATAATCCTCAAAGCAACCCCAGACCCAGAAAGACAAACATGGTATGTATTTACTTATAAGTGGATATTAGCCATAAAGTACAGTATAACCATGCTATAATCCACAGAACTAAAGATGCTAAGTATCAAGGAGGGCTCAAGGGAGGACTCTTGAATCTCATAGAGTAGGAGAAATAAAATAGACATTTGAGGTGGATGGATGGAGGGAACTGGGTAGAGAAGGGTATGGGGAGGGGATCAAGGGGTATCTAGGGGAAGGATGGAGGGAGAGAGTAATGGAAGAGAGAACTAGAATAGGTATGGGTTGGGTAGGCATTTCTGGAATAAGCTAGAAACCAAGAACAATGCAAACTCCCAGGAGTCTCCAAGGGTGACCCTAGATAAGACTCATAGCAATGAAGGATATGGAACCTGAAATAGCCATTTAAAGTAACCAGAAACAATTTCCAATGGAGGGATTGGGATAACAACCAAGCAACAAAACTTTTGATCTGCAATTTGTCCTGCCTACAAGAGATGTAGGCATGAAGATGGAGCAAAACTTGAGGGAGTGGGCCACCAATGACTGCTTGAGGCTCATGCTATGAAATAACATTAATGATATTCTGCTATACTTGCAGACAGGAGCCTAGAATAACTTTCATCAGGGAGGCTTCACCCTGTATCTGATAGAAACAGATCAACAACCAAACATTAGGAGGAGATTGGGGAAATCCTGTGGAAGAGGGGAGGAAGAATTGTAGGAGCCAGAGAGTTCAAGGACAGCACAAAAAACCTACAGAACCAACTAACCTGGGTCTATAGGAGCTCATAGAGACTGAATTCCAAACAGAGAGCATGCATGGGATGGACCTAGGCCCCCTACACATATGTAACAGTTATGCAGGTTAGTCGTTATGTGGAATCTCTAAAAATTGGAGCAGGGGCTGTCTTTGGCTCTGTTGCTTGTCTTTGGAACCCTTTCCCCCTACTGGGCTGCTTTTTCTAGCCTCAGTAGAAGAAGAGGTACCTAGTCCTACTGCAACTTGATATGCCAAGGCTGGTTGATATCCATGGGAGATCTCCCCTTCTCTGAAGAGAAGGGGAGGACACAAGGTATTTGTATGCATGCATGTGTATTTGTGTGAGGGACTGGGAGGAGAGGAGAGAGGGGAAGGTGTGATCAGGATTTAAAGTAAACAAAGAAATCAATTAATTTAAAAATTACAGTAGACATTGAATATTTCCTTTTCATTTTTCTAGATCACTTGGTCTCAGCCTTCCTAAGGATGCAGCCCTACAATACAGTTCCTAATGTTGTGGTGACCACAACTATAAAATTATTTTCATTATTAATTTATAACTGTAATTTTGCTACTCTTATAGATTGTAATGTGCTTTCCGACGGTCTTAGTCAACCCCTGTGGAAGGATTGCTGGACCCCTTAATGGGTTGAGAATCACTGCTGTAGATGCTCAGAGATTCAAGGTTCTCATAGATTCCATGTCTATTAAGGCACCTCCTTCTGGTTTATAAATGGCCATATTCTAGTTACTTCTGAACATGGTGGAAAGTGACCTTTTTCTCTCTTTTCCTCTTGTCTCCTCTCTCATTCCCCTTGTCTTCTTCTCTCTCTTCTTCTCCTCTCTGTTCTCTCCCCCTCTCCTTTCCTCCCCCCTCTTCCCCTCTGTTCTCCTTACCTCTCCTCTCACTTCCTTTCTTCTCCTTTCCTCTCCCCTTTTCACCCCTCTCTCCTATTCCCTCCATTTTCCTCTTCCACCATCTCCTTTTCTTTTCTAATAAAAACACTAATGTAATCCATGATAACTTTGTCCTCACGACCTAATTATCTCCCCAAATCTCTACCTGAAAAAACTGTAACACTGTAGATTTGGATTTTAATACGTGAATTGTTCAGGAATCACAAACATTCAATCCATAGCAATTCCTATTTTGAACCTGGGGAAAATTAGGCTCACAGAGAACAAGTTATTCTTTGCAGCGAAGAAGCTAGTGAGTGACAGGCCTACTGTGGAATGATGGTCTTCCAGAGTCCAGATGATTTTTTTCTTACTAGGATCACAAGCAACTTTTCTTGATGTCTGAGTTATTGCCAAAACTACTGTATGGTTTTTCAAGTGGAATATAGAATAGGCTGTGTCTAGCTTGAGCTTATCAAGTATTATGCATGCTGTTCCAACTGCTATGAGCTCATGTTTACAAATACCCTATTATATCCCGAAAACAATTAAAATCTTCTGGCTTTTACAATCTTTCTGATAACTCTTCCATGATGGTCCCTGAGGCTTTTGTGGAAAGGTGTGATTTAGATGTCCCATTTAAGTCAAACATTCTGCAGTGTTATTTTCTTCACCTTGGCCAATTGTGAGTCTCTGTGTTAATCACCATCTACTATAAAAAGAAACTTCTCTGACGAGGTTTGAGAGATTAATCTGTAGGCATAATGATAATCCAGTAGGAGTTGGTTTAATACTATGTCTCTTTAGCAAAGTAATAGAGAAAAGTTCTCTTCTAGGGCTTATTTTCTGTAGGCTCAATGTCCTGTCTAGACATAGATTCTCAGCCCCAGTAATTGTGCCAGATATGGGTTCTATCTTATGAAGCAGGCTTTGAATACAATCAGAAAGGTGTTGGTTACTCCTATGATATTTGTGCTGCTGTGGTACAAGTGGGCATATCTTGCTAAGCTGGTAGTTACATAACTTAAATGTTCATAGCTGATAATATTGATGATTACTTTTCTGTCTCTGGCAAAGTATATTAGCACCTTCCTGCACTATGAAAGCTAGATGGCAGGGATAAAACTTTCAGGTGATTTTTCTATGTCCTATGACCCAAGTATGTGGCATCTGCAGCAATAAGGTATTGCTGTCAATTTCTTTAGGGGAGACAAGAGTAGGGACAATATCCTGTAATATTTATGGATATATGAGACCTTATTTGCTAATGACTCCTACAGAGTTAAACCATACTTAGCATTGAACTTTCAATTTGTTGGCCTATTTTGTCTAGTTATAGAGTAACTACATTTTCATATTATATATATATATATATAATTATTCTCTATGTATAGATTTTATATTTATAATTATATATGTATATATTGTTATTAGGAAACTTCTACAGTAATAGCTTTTCACATGACTTTTTTTTAGAAGAGTTTTAGTGTTAATTACCTATTTTTATGTTTTGATATATTTTCCCATCAACTGCAAATATATTTTCAGGAGACGTTATGATGCTATACTCCACTAAAAATTTCCATCTTGCTACAGTAAATATAACTGGAAATTTTATGTATCCAGAGAAGAAATTTAGACACATGAATAGTCTTTGAGTTTGTTGGAATGATGCTATTATAGGAAATATTAAATTTCATTTCTTAGAGAAGAAGTGTATATGTCCATGGTTCCAGCTACATATGTCACAGAGGATGGCCTTGTAACTGGCATCAGTGGGAGGGGAGGTCCTTGGTCCTGTGGAAGTTTGATGCCCTAGTGTAGAGGGATGCTGGAACAGTGAGTTGGGAGTGAGTGGGTGGGGGAGCACCCTCATAGAGGCAAAGGGGATGGGGGAAAGGGCAGATAAAATGAGGTGATTGTGGAGGGGGTAACTGGGAAGGGGGATATCATTTGAGATGTAAACAAATGGAATGATTAATAATTTTTTTAAAAAGTGAGCCTAGGGTGTTCACTGTTGGACTCAGAAATACCTTTTTAAAGTTCCTGCTTAAAGTTCTTACCAGCTGCTCTGACTGCAGTGGCTCCTGGATGACTCAGGATTCAGTTTCTCCACAGGACAGGAGCAGACCAACTCTGTGTCTGCCCCAGCCCAAAGGACCAGGCAGGGGAGGAAGGGAAGTGGAATTCCGGAGGGGCGGGGTTTGGGTAGCTGCTGTGTCCTGAATGTCCCTGGCCCCAGAGATACATCTGGGAGCCAGGGACATT
>NW_021620526.1:288881-355632 GCF_004785775.1 Grammomys surdaster
AGGGAGTGAGATGGAGTTCTTACCAGCTGCTCTGGGTGCAGTGGCTCTTCTAGGATGACTCAGAATTCAGTATCTCCACAGGACAGGAGCAGACCGTCTCTGTGTCTGCTCCAGCCCAGAGGACCAGGCAGGGGAGGAAGGGAAGTGGAATTCCGGAGGGGCGGGGTTTGGGTAGCTGCTGTGTCCTGAATGTCCCTGGCTCCCAGATGTATCTCTGGGGCTTAGGGAGTGAGATGGAGTTCTTACCAGCTGCTCTGAGTGCAGTGGCTCTTCTAGGATGACTCAGAATTCAGTATCTCCACAGGACAGGAGCAGACCGACTCTGTGTCTGCCCCAGCCCAAAGGAACAGGCAGGGGCGAAAGGGGTGAATTTTCTTTCTATTTGCACCTACTATATTTACCTTTCTTCATGTTATATCCAGGCAAAGATAATAAAAGATAATAAAAGAAAAAACATTAAAAGAATTGATTAGGATTTCAAACCACTGATATGTAGCTATATTCTAGGTAAAATACAGGTTAATGATGTTGGCTGGTGCTAAGATAGTAAACAAAATAGAACAAGAGTTCTGTAACAAACATAATAAAAGCAAATTGAAGTAGATGCTATTTTGAAATTTCCCAAGACTTTCTACCTGTAGTGCTTGTCTCATTTCATTATATTATTTTATTTTGAGATTATAACAATTATATTTAACCCTTTCCTTTCTTCCCTCTAAAATGTCTCATCTACCTATCCCCTCTCTATTAATATCTATGACCTCTTTTTATTGTTTATATTATTTTATGTAATATATATATTCCTAAATATACCCTGTTCAGCCCATAGAATGTTGCCTGTTTGTATGTTTTCAGTGATGACCATTTTGCCACTTCTCCTGTTTTCAGTTTCCCTCACTTGCCTATAGTCCTTTGTATAGGGTTGAAGCCTCATAGTCTTTTCTCTGTCCAGTTTGGCATGTTCATTGGTGTTATCTTTGTTCAGCTCACAGTTGAATAGTAATGTTGTTGAGACTTTATGGATATAGCTTCTGGCATTACTACACGATACAACCTTACAGGAAATTCCTTGTTCTTCTGGCTTCTAACAGTCTTTATGTCCCCTCTTCTACAATGTTCACTCAACCTTAGGTGTGCAAGTGTTTTGTAAATGGGTATCCATTGTAACTGGCCTCCACAACTCTGCATTTTTATTGGTTGTGGTTTTCTGTAGCAAATTCTGTGTTGCAAAGAGAACTTTACTTGATAAGTGATGAGGACTACATTTATCTGTGGGTATAAGGACATGTTTATAAATTGTGGTTATGGATTATGCTGACTTAGTAAATTGATGTTTGTAGATTCTCCTCCAATAATCATGACTTCACAAGCACTGAGTAGTTAGCTAGATTTCTTATACTAGGCATGGCTTCCTCTAATTAGAGAACTGTTGTTTACTCCCAAGGTATGCATGCCACTGCTGTATCCATAGGGTTATAAATGCCATGATGGTCATTGTTATGCTTCATAACCTAGGTAGGGCTATTAGTTACCTCCCTACCTTGGAAACTTGCATGTTTCCCTCTGATACCATGAAATCTGGTCCTCAGGGAGTGGGCATTAGATCAGTTCCAGCTCAGGGTCCCTGGGCCTTGTTTCTGAAGTGCATGTTGTCTTCAGCCATAGGAATATGCCTTCTACCTGTATTAGACAATCAAAGGCAACAACAATAGGCTGTATGTTTTGGAAGAGCTAGAACAGCTCAGGTTATCAACTCACCCAACCAATGGGCAGAAGCCAGAAACCCCTGTGGTTGAATTAGGGAAAGGCTGGAAGCCACTGAGGAGGAGGGCAATCCCATAGGAAGACCAGCAGTCTTGACTAACCTGGACACTGGAGATCACTCAGACACTGAGTCACCAACCAGGCAGCATACACCAGCTGTTATAAGGCCTCCAACACGTATACAGCAGAGGACTGCCTAGTCTGGGTTCAGTGAGAGAAGATGCACCTAACCTTCAAGAAACTGGAGGCCCCAGGGAGTTTAGAAGTTTGGTTGGGTGGGGGTAAGGGTGGGGACATCCTCTTGGAGACAGTGGTGGGGGAAGGACGTATAGGATGGTGAATGGTGAGGTGGGGGAAGATGGGAATGGGGATGAAGTCTGGACTGTAAAAAAGGATTAAAGAATAAAACAAACAAACAACAAAGTCAAACAAAAATAAATTTTGTCCAGGAAATACACACCCAATAAAAGACAGAAAATGTTAAAAACTTACAAAAGAGATTTTCATATCTGGTATTTGGTCTTGTTTCATTTTAAAGAAGAAATATTGGGTTCTCTGTGCTGGGAGAAAAGGACATATAAAATTTTCAATCATTTTAAAGTTAAGGAAGACAGGAGATTATAGACATTAATATGATTTTTAAACCTGTAACTATTGGCTTACATTGGATTATAGAAGCCAGTAAGTCTCAAAATCTTCCACCTTCAACCAAAAGAACCAGTGCAACAGATGGTATACTTCAGTATAAGGCAACTGATTGTTTTAAGTAGGCAGAGGAAAAGGAAAACAGTAATGTCTCCCTTTCTCCCTTAGGGTTTATGACATCTGAAGCCATAAGTTCTTAAAATCAATTTACAGTGCTATGTATGTGTTCTATCTTGAGGAGCAGGCCTTTGATCCATTCTTAGCAGAAAGTGGCTGGTTAACCCCATACCATTTATACTACTATTGTGTGTTCTGGACTTCCAGTTATATACATGAGCTTTAAAACTATTTATATATCTCCCTATATATTCCAAAGAGAGCCCCAGGTAGGGAAAGAACAGAATTATGTGTGAGGTTCCAGCTTTTCTAGTGCCTAAACCTATCTGTTCTTTAGATTCCTTTATATTTTGCCATGAAATATATTTTTTGAGGGAAATGCCACTCCCTAGTCTTCAGAATGCTTCAAGTTGATAAATAAATCTAAGTCCTTGTAGTAACTCTTCATAATACATCCAGATTAGTTGAATCCATTCAAGTACTTTGAAAATGTTGTCTGTATTGTTTCCTTTTTCATAAAGCTGACTCAGGAGAGGATGGTAAGTAGGTGATTTAAAATGCCCCAGAAATCTCTTACTATAATATAATAGATTTTCTTCATTGATTTTTTCCAGATTATTGTAAATTTTGACCAGCTTCTAAACGCCTGCAAGGTTGAGTCTGATATTTTGGACTCTTGTTTATGTGGGTATATGGGGTCTGTGTACTCTTCCTATGCTGTCATTTTTCATTTTTTTTAAAATACGCTTATTAACTTTTTTCATACTTCCTTAGGGGCTGATAATTTTACATTTTATTTTTATTCGACTTGTAGTTTTTTAAACCTTTCTTTTTTTATCAGCTTTATAAAGCAAGCACCTGTATAAATATGATTTGATTAAGTAATACATTATCACCCTGCCTTGGAAATCAGTGTCTGCTAATTCTGTTTGAGAAGAGACTAATACTCTAAGAACTTTTACTAGAATTCCACAGTTTCATTATAGTTTTACGAGTCATATACACAGCTTTGGTGGTTTGAAAATGAATTGCCCCCATAAGCTCATTAAATTGAATGTTTTGTCACCAGGGAGTAACATTATTTGAAGGATTAGGAGGTGTGGCCTTGTTGTAGAAAGTATTGGGTGGGGGTGGGCTTTGAGGTTTCAAAAGCTCATGTTAGGACCAATTTTGTAGGAATGATATCATAGTCACTGTTCTATTGCTATGAAGAAACACCATGACCTAGGAAACTCTTATGAAGAAAAAGCATTTAATTGGGATATGCCTATAGTTTCAGAGGTCTCAGCTACTGCTCTAATGCCATATGTGGTGTCATACTTCCTACCATTATGATAAAGGATTAAACCTCTGAAACAAAATATTGTGGTATTTTACATGTATTTAAATATTATATAATATAATTGCAATGAATATTTTACTTTACTAGATTTTCCCACTTAATATACTTGTAACATTTATTCTGTTTGAAAAAGTGACAGCTTAAATCCTTTGCTTTTTAGAAACATAACTATTTTCCACTTTATTACTGAGTTGTAGTTAATATGTCTGTACAAGTTCTTTGTTAGACACACATTTATAAATACTTTATTACATCAACAGAGTCTTTGGAAGAGCAAAATCTTTAGTTTTAATAAAGTAGAATTCATCATATTTTTGTTTCATATGTTGAACAATTTTGTGTCCCTTTTAAAAAATATTTTTAAGATGTAGCCAAATGTTTCAATGGGTAGTAGTGCTTGTCATGTAAGCCTTGCTACCTGACTTTAATTCCTGGAACCCATGTGAAAATGGAAAGAGAAAACTGATTCCAAAAAGGTTGTTACTTGATGACTACAGAGACCATGGCTTGCATGACCAACCATACATTTATATCGTGTATATATAAACACATGTACATAATAATATATAGAATTTTAAAATATTTTTCTATTCCAAAGTCAGTCACTCAAATTTTCTTATGTATTTGCTTCTGAAACATAATTTTTATCTCTTCCTTTTAGGTTTATGATCAATTTAAAGGTAATGGTTTCATACCATGAGAGGCAATGTTAGTAGGCCTTTTTTTACATGTAGACATTTAGTGTTACATTACCATTTATTGAAACGATTTTTACCCACCCCTCTATTAGTTAGTTTTCAGTTGCTTTAATATCATAGCACAACAAAAGGCAACTTATGAAAGAGTTTATTTGGGCTTATGGTTCCAGAGGGATAAGAGTGAGCGCATTATGAATTGTAAGGCTGAATTGTAGAAAGTAGCAGGCATGGCAGCAGGAGAAAGATGCTGAGAGTTCACATTTCCATTCACATGCAGAAATCAGGGAGAGAGAGCAAGCTTCAGATGAGACATGACTATGAACTCACAAAGCCTGGCCCCTGTGAAATATTTCCTCCAGCAAAGCTGCACACTCCAGCAACTTCCCCAAACAGAACCACTAACTGGGGACCAAGTATTCAAATGCCTGAGCCTATACAAGACATTCTCGTTCAACCACTCCCTTAACACCTGCCTTTTCATTTCATCTGTATATCAGTTGACCATAAAGACATAGTATGATTTTACATTTATGTATTTTATGAATTTTCATTGACCTATTTGCCTATATTTATACCCATACTATGCTATCATTATTACAGTTGCTCTATAGAAGCAACTAAGTTAGGAAACAGATGCCATATTTATATTACTTTTTCAAAATTGCTTTGGCTGTTTGAAGTTCCTTGAATTTCCAAATGCATTTTGTATCTAGCTTGTCAACTTCTAAAAAATTTCATGTTGGGACTATTTTGACAGTACATTAGCCCTAAAGATTAATATTATTACAACAAAAGTGCAGATTATTAATATGATCTTTCAATATTTTGGGATTTCCTTGATCTCTATTGTCTTTATGTCATACACATATGTTGTCAAATTATTCTTTGAAACTTAATATTTCACCTGAACACTTTTGAATGCGTTTCATTTTGTGACTACTATCCTTAATAAATCTACTGCCTTATCTATGATATTTTTCAAAATAGGCATATTAGTACCAGTAGCTAATTTATGCATACCTTAATATTTTCAACATAAACTATGGAATCTTCTAATACATAAGAACATGTTCTTTTTTTTCTATTATATATACACCTGTTTTTACTGCATCTTTCCCAATTGTACTGAATTCAAGCTTCCGTGTGTTTTGGAATTGTTATGAACAGTTTCCTCCTAGATGAAACATTCCATCCATCAAGGAAGTTCATTAAGACCAGGCAAGTAGTAAACAACTCAAATTAGTTTCAGGAAGTACCTGAAATTCACCAGATTCACTAAGCATATCCGTCCCCAAGTATGTATATAAGCAGTAAGCTTACTAAGAATTACTGTCAGACAAGGCAAGCTATAAAGAAATCTGTCTTCAAATAATAACATTCTATGTATCATGTAATATAATGACCTTTTATAATTGTGTACTTCCACTTCTGTGCCCAAACATATGTGCTATTTTTATTGTATATTTCACTCCTACATGTTTTAGCCCCTATGTTGTTACTACTTTTCATTTATACAATCATCTTTCTTCCTTGTGTTATTTTTATCTTTATTTGACAAAGTAGTATTTCATTAGCTGTTCAATAACTAAGACATAGTTTACATAGCATGTTAAATTCATATATATTATCAGAAGTAAATTAGAAATCTAATACAAGGCTAAGCTACAAGTCCATTGAGTACCTCAGTGTTTTAAGGGCCATTACTTACTATCTTCCTCAAGTTTTTGTAATTATAAATGCCTACTTTCTGGGTAGTGAAACAAATGGTTATATGTAAAATGTGCAATGGAATGCCATAGCAGAAAGATTTCAGAAAGGAAACTCAGTCTTCTTTTTGGCTTTTTTTTTCTTTTTAGAACTTTATGTCAATGTAACTATGCATAGCAAATACACTCTTACTAGTTAATAGAATGCCATTATGTTTAACTTATCCTATATAATTTGACTAGAAACTTGGTACAAGTTTTATAATACTCCCCTGCAATCTTGTTTATTTTTATATATTATAGATATATACATCACTTCCGGTCTGGGCCCAAGCATAGAGCAGGTCTCAGGCGGCAGCTCTGTACCCAACCTCAGAAAACTGAGAGAAAGAGGGCCTCCCAGGAGCTTTAACTTGGGTAGCATCTCAGGTAAGGAAACAGCAACACTTGCCCCAAACAGGGGGTAACTGGGACCCACTGGGACTCAGGAATTCACTCCTGGCCCGAAGCACAGGTTCCTTCCAGTCTGGGCCCCAGCACTTGGCAGATCCTGGGAGATAGCTCTGCATCCAATCTCACAGAACCCAGAGGAAGTGGGGCTCCCAGGAGCTATAACCTGAGCAGTATCCTAGGCAAGGAGGCTGCAACACCAGCCCCAAACAGGGAGTAACTGGGATACACTGGGACCCAAGAATTTGCTCCTGGCCCAGAGCACGGGCCCTTTCCAGTTTCCACCTGAGCATTGAGCAGATCTTGGGCCTCAGCTCTAGCCCCAGCAGCAAAACACATCCCAAACAGTTCTGACACAACCAAGAAAAAAGGAAAGACAGGCTCCAGTCAGAGACAGCACAGATAGCACAAAGGATATCCAGATGGTGAAAGTCAAGTGCAAGAACATAAGCAACAGTAACCCAAGGTACTTGCCATCATCAGAACCTAGTTCTCCCACATTAGAAAGTCCTGAACTCCCCATATCACCAGGAAAGCAAGAACCAGATCTAAAATCACTTCTAATGATGATGCTAGAGGACTTTAAGAAGGACATAAATAACACTATCAAAAAACTTGAGGAGAACACAGGTAAAACAGGAAGAAGCCCTTAAAGAAACAAAAAACTCCTTTAAAGAATTACAAGACAACACAAACAAACAGATGAAAGAATTGAACAAAACCATCCAGGACATAAAAATGGAAGTAGAAGCAATAAAGGAATCACAAAGGGAGACAACCCTGGAGATAGAAAACCTAAGAAAGAAATCAGGAGTCATAGACACAAGCATCACCAACAGAATACAAGAGATAGAAGAAAGAATCTGAGGTGCAGAAGATACCATAGAAAATATTGACACAACTGTCAAAGAAAACACAAAATGCAAAAAGTTCTTAACACAAAACATCCAGGAAATCCAGGACACAATGAGAAGACCAAACCTAAGGATAATAGGTATAGATGAGAGTGAAGATTTACAACTTAAAGGGCCAGTAAATATCTTCAACAAAATTATTGAGGAAAACTTCCCTAACCTGAGGAATGAGATGCCCATAATCACACAAGAAGCCTACAGAACACCAAATAGACTAGATCAAAAAAGAAATGCCTCCCGTCACATAATAATCAAGACACAAGATGCGTAAAACAAAGAAAGAATTTTAAAAGCAGTAAGGGAAAAAGGCCAAGTAACATATAAAGGCAAACCTATCAGAATTACACCTGACTTCTCACCAGATACTATAAAAGCCAGAAGATCCTGGACAAATGTCATACAAACCCTAAGAGAAGATAAATGCCAGCCCAGGCTACTATACCCAGCAAAACTCTCAATTACCATAGACGGAGAAACTAAGATATTCCACAACAAAACTGAATTTACACAGTATCTTTCCACAAATCCAGCACTACAAAGGATAATAGCAGGAAATCCCTAATACAAGGAGGGCAATCATACCCTAGAAAGAGCAAGAAAATAATCCCTTTCCAACAAACCCAAAAGAAGACAACCATACAAACGATGTCTCCACTATTAGCAAAAATGACAGGAAGCAACAACACCCTCTCCTTAATATCTCTTAACATCAATGGACTCAATTCCCCAATAAAAACGCATAGGCTAAAGGACTGGATACGCAAACAGGACCCAGATTTTTTCTGCTTACAGGAAACCCACCTCAGTGACAAAGGCAGACACTAGTTTAGAGTAAAAGGTTGGAAAACAGTCTTTCAAGCAAATGGCCCTAAGAAACAAGCTGGAGTACCCATTCTAATATCAAATAAAATCGACTTTCAACTTAAAGCTTTCAAAAAGGATAAGGAAGGACATTTCATACTTGTCAAAGGAAAAGTCAACCAACATGAACTCTCAATTCTGAATATCTATGCGCCAAATACAAGAGCACCCACTTTCATAAAAGCAGCCTTACTAAAGCTCAAAGCACACATTGCACCTCACATAATAATAGTGGAAGACTTCAACACCCCACTCTCAGCAATGGATAGATAATGGAAACAGAAATAAATACAGATACAGTGAAACTAACAGAAGCTATGAACCAAATGGACTTAACAGATATCTATAGAATATTTCACCCTAAAGCAAAAGAATATACCTTTTTCTCAGCACCTCATGGTACCTTCTCCAAAATAGACCATATAATTGGGCACAAGACAGGCCTCAACAGATACAAAAAAATTGAAAAATCTCCTGCATCCTATCAGATCACCATGGTCTAAGGCTGGTCTTCAAAAATGACAAAGAGAATGGAAAGCCCACATTTACATGGAAACTGAACAACACCCTACTCATTGATAATCTGGTCAGGGAAGAAATAAAGAAAGAAATTAAAAACTTTTTAGAATTTAATGAAAATGATGACACATCATACCAAAACCTATGGGATATAATGAAAGCAGTGCTAAGAGGAAAATTCATAGCTCTAAGTGCCTACAAAAAGAAACTGTAGGGAGCATACACTAACAGCTTGACAACGCGCCTTAAAGCCCTAGAACAAAAAGAAGCTAATACACCCAAGAGGAGTAGAAGGCAGGAAATAATCAAACTCAGGGCTGAAATCAAGAAAATAGAAACAAAAGGAACTATACAAAGAATCAATAAAACCAGGAGCTGGTTCTTTGAGAAAAATCAACAAGATAGATAAACCCTTAGCTAGACTAATCAAAGGGCAGAGAGACAGTATCCAAATTAATAAAATCAGAACTGAAAAGTGTGACATAACAACAGAAACTGAGGAAATTAAAAATATCATCAGATCCTACTTCAAAAGCCTATACTCAACAAAACTGGAAAATCTGGATGAAATGGACAATTTTCTAGACAAATACCAGTTACCAATGTTAAATCAGGATCAGATAAACCATCTAAACAGTCCCATAACCCTAAAAGATATAGAAGCAGTCTCCCCACAAAGAAAAGTCTGGGACCAGACGGTTTTAGTGCAGAATTCTATCAGACCTACAAGGAAGACCTAATACCAATTCTCTTCAAACTATTCCACACAATAGAAACAGAAGGAACACTACCCAATTCATTCTATGAAGCCATAATTACGCTCATACCTAAACCACACAAAGACCCAACAAAAAAAAGAGAACTTCAGATTAATCTCCCTTATAAATATCAATGCAAAAATACTCAATAAAATTCTAGCAAACTGAATCCAAGAACACATCAAACAATTATCCATCACGATCAAGTAGGCTTTAACCCAGGAATACAGGGTTGGTTCAATATACGGAAATCCATCAATGTAATCCACTATATAAAAAAACTCAAAGAAAAAACCACAGGATCATCTCACTAGATGCTGAGAAAGCATTTGACAAAATTCAACACCCCTTCATGATAAAAGGCTTGGAAAGATCAGGAATTCAAGGTCCATACCTAAACACAGTAAAAGCAATATACAGCAAACCAGTAGCCATCATCAAACTTAATGGAGAGAAACTTGAAGCAATCCCAGTAAAATCAGGGACTAGGCAAGGCTGCCCACTCTCCCCCTACTTATTCAATATAGTACTGGAAGTCCTAGCCAGAGCAATTAGACAACAAAAGCAAGCCAAATGGATACAAATTGGAAAGGAAGAAGTCAAAATCTCACTATTTGCAGAGGATATGATAGTATATTTAAGTGACCCCAAAACTTCCACCAGAGAACTCCTAAACTTGATAAACAACTTTAGCAGAGTGGCTGGATATAAAATTAACTCAAGCAAATAAGTAGCCTTCCTCTACATGAAAGATAAACAGACTGAAAAAGGAATTAGGGAAATGACACCCTTCACAATAGTCACAGATAATATAAAATACCTTGATGTGAACCTAACCAAGCAGGTAAAAGACCTGTATGACAAGAACTTCAAGCCCCTGAAGAAAGAAATCGAAGCAGATCTCAGAAGATGGAAAGACCTCCCATGTTCATGGATTGGAAGGATTAATATAGTAAAAATGGCTATTTTGCCAAAAGCCATCTACAAATTTAATGCAATCCCCATAAAAATTCCCACTCAATTCTTCACAGAGATACAAAGAGCAATCTTAAAATTCATTTGGAATAACAAAGAACCCAGGATAGCGAAAACTACTCTCGGCAATAAAAGAACTTTTGGGGGAATCACCGTCCCTGACTTCAAGCTGTACTACAAAGCAATAGTGATAAAAACTGTGTGGTATTGGAACAGAGACAGGCAGGAGGATCAATGGAATAGAATAGAAGACCTAGAAATGAACCCCCATACTTATGGTCACTTGATCTTTGACAAAGGAGCTAAAAACATCCAGTGGAATAATGACAGCATTTTCAACAAATGGTGCTGGTCCAACTGGAGGTCAGCATGTAGAAGAATGCAAATTGATCCATACTTATCTCCTTGTACAAAGCTCAACTCCAAGTGTATCAAGGACCTCCACCTAAAACCAGCTACACTAAAACTAATAGAAGAGAAATTGGGGAAAAGCCTGGAACACATGGGCACAGGAGAAAAGTTCCTGAACATAACACCAATGGCTTGGGCTATAAGACCAAGTATTGACAAATGGGACCTCATAAAACTGCAAAGCTTCTGTAAAGCAAAGGATACAGTCAATAGGACAAAGCGGCAACCAAGAGATTGGGAAAAGATCTTTACCAGTCCCACATCTGATAAAGGGCTAATATCCAAGGTATACAAACAACTGAAGAAATTAGACTCTAGACAATCAAATAACCCTATTAAAATATGGAGCAACCCACCTCAGTGACAAAGACAGACACTACCTTAGAGTAAAAGGTTGGAAAACAATTTTTCAAGCAAATGGCACTAAGAAACAAGCGGGAGTAGCCATTCTAATATCGAATAAAATCAACTTTCAACTTAAAACTATCAAAAAGGATAAGGAAGGGCATTTCATACTTGTCAAAGGAAAAGTCAACCAACATGAACTCTCAATTCTGAATATCTATGCGCCAAATACAAGAGCATCGAATTTCATAAAAGAAACCTTACTAAAGCTCAAAACACACATTGCACCTCACATAATAATAGTGGGAGACTTCAACACCCCACTCTCAGCAATTGATAAATCATGGAAACAGAAACTAAATAGAGATACAGTAAAACTAACAGAAGTTATGAACCAAATGGACTTAACAGATATCTATAGAACATTTCACCCTAAAGCAAAAGAATATACCTTTTTCTCAGCACCTCATGGTACCTTCTCCAAAATAGACCATATAATTGGGCACAAGACAGGCCTCAACAGATATAAGAAAATTGAAATAATTCCCTGCATCCTATCAGATCACCATGGTCTAAGGCTGGTCTTCAAAAATGACAAAGAGAATGGAAAGCCCACATTTACATGGAAACTGAACAACACCCTACTCCTTGATAATCAGGTAAGGGAAGAAATAAAGAAATTAAAAACTTTTTAGAATTTAATGAAAATGATGACACATCATACCAAAATTTATGGGATACAATGAAAGCAGTGCTAAGAGGAAAATTCATAGCTCTAAGTGCCTACAAAAAGAAACTGTAGGGAGCATACACTAACAGCTTGACAGAGCACCTGAAAGACCTAGAACAAAAAGAAGCTAATACACCCAAGAGGAGTAGAAGGCAGGAAATAATTAAACTCAGGGCTGAAATCAACCAAATAGAAACAAAAAGAACTATCCAAAGAATCAATAAAACCAGGAGCTGGTTCTTTGAGAAAATCAACAAGATAGATAAACCCTTAGCTAGACTAATCAGAGGGCAGAGAGACAGTATCCAAATTAATAAAATCAGAACTCAAAAGGGGGACATAACAACAGAAACTGAGGAAATTAAAAAAATCATCAGATCCTACTACAAAAGCCTATATTCAACAAAATTGGAAAATTTGGATGAAATGGACAATTTCCTAGACAAATACCAGTTGCCAATGTTAAATCAGGACCAGATAAACCATCTAAACAGTCCCATAACCCCAAAAGAAATAGAAGCAGTCATTAAAAGTCTCCCTACAAAGAAAAGCCCGGGACCAGACGGTTTTAGTGCAGAATTCTATCAGACCTTCAAGGAAGACCTAATCCCAATTCTTTTCAAACTATTCCACAAAATAGAAACAGAAGGTACATTACCCAACTCATTCTTTGAAGCCACAATCACACTCATACCTAAGCCACACAAAGACCCAACAAAGAAAGAGAACTTCAGGCCAATCTCCCTTATGAACATTGATGCAAAATTACTCAATAAAATTCTAGCGAACCGAATTCAAGAACACATCAAAACAATTATCCATCACGATCAAGTTGGCTTCATCCCAGGAATGCAGGGTTGGTTCAATATTCGGAAATCCATCAATGTAATCCATTATATAAACAAACTCAAAGAAAAAAACCACATAATCATCTCACTAGATGCTGAGAAAGCATTTGACAAAATTCAACACCCCTTCATGATAAAAGTCTTGGAAAGGTCAGGAATTCAAGGTCCATACCTAAACATAGTAAAAGCAATTTACAGCAAACCAGTAGCCCCATTAAACTAAATGGAGAGAAACTTGAAGCAATCCCACTAAAATCAGGGACTAGGCAAGGCTGCCCACTCTCCCCCTACTTATTTAATATAGTATTGGAAGTCCTAGCCAGAGCAATTAGGCAACACAAGGAGGTCAAAGGGATACAAATTGGAAAGGAAGAAGTCAAAATCTCACTATTTGCAGATGATATGATAGTATACTTAAGTGACCCCAAAACTTCCACCAGAGAACTCCTAAACCTGATAAACAACTTTAGCAAAGTGGCTGGATATAAAATTAACTCAAGCAAATCAGTAGCCTTCCTCTACTCAAAAGATAAACTGGCTGAGAAAGAAATTATGGAAATGACACCCTTCAAAATAGTCACAGATAATATAAAATACCTTGGTGTGAACCTAACCAAGCAAGTAAAAGACCTGTATGACAAGAACTTCATTCCCCTGAAGAAAGAAATCGAAGCCGATCTCAGAAGATGGAAAGATCTCCCATGCTCATGGATTGGAAGGATTAATATAGTAAAAATGGCTATTTTGCCAAAAGCCATCTACAGATTTAATGCAATCCCCATCAAAATTCCCACTCAATTCTTCTCAGAGATAGAAAGAGCAATCTTAAAATTTATTTGGAATAACAAAAAACCCAGGATTGCGAAAACTACTCTCAGCAATAAAAGAACTTCTGGAGGAATCACCATCCCCGACTTCAAGCTGTACTACAAAGCAATAGTGATAAAAACTGCATGGTATTGGAACAGAGACAGGCAGGAGGATCAGTGGAATAGAATAGAAGACCCAGAAATGAACCCCCATACCTATGGTAACTTAATCTTTGACAAAGGGGCTAAAACCATCGAATGGAAAAAAGATAGCATTTTCAACAAATGGTGCTGGTCCAACTGGTGGTCAGCATGTAGAAAAATGAAAATTGATCCATACTTATCTCCTTGTACAAAGCTCAATTCCAAGTGGATTAAGGACCTCCACCTAAAACCAGCCACACTGAAACTAATAGAAGAGAAACTGGGAAAAAGCCTGGAATACATAGGCACAGGGAAAAAGTTCCTGAACAGAACGCCAATGGCCTGTGCTCTAAGACCAAAAATTGACAAATGGGACCTCATAAAGCTGCAAAGCTTCTGTAAAGCAAAGGACACAGTCAATAGGACAGAGCGGCAACCAACAGATTGGGAAAAGATATTCACCAACCCTACATCTGATAAAGGGCTAATATCCAAGGTATACAAAGAACTGAAGAAATTAGACTCTAGACAATCAAAGAACCCTATTAAAAAATGGAGCACAGACCTGAACAAAGAATTCTCAACTGAGGAAGCTCGAATGGTTGAGAAGCACCTAAAGAAGTGTTCAGCATCCCTAGTTATCAGGGAAATGCAAATGAAAACAACACTGAGATTCCACCTCACACCAGTCAGAATGGCTAAGATCAAAAACACAGGTGACAGTACATGTTGGCGAGGATGTGGAGAAAGAGGAACACTCCTCCACTGTTGGTGGGATTGTAAACTGGTACAACCACTATGGAAGGCAGTCTGGCGGTATCTCAGAAAATTGAACATAGCGTTACCCAGGGACCCAGCTATACCACTCCTGGGCATATACCCAAAAGAAGTTTCAACATACAACAGGGACACATGCTCCACCATGTTCATAGCAGCCTTATTTATAATAGCCAGAAGTTGGAAAGAACCCAGATGCCCTTCAACAGAAGAATGGATGCAGAAAATGTGGTACATTTATACAATGGAGTACTACTCAGCTATTAAGAACAATCAGTTCACAAAATTCCTAGGCAAATGGATGGAGCTGGAAAATACCATCTTGAGTGAGATGACCCAATCTCAAAGGAACATACATGGTATGCACTCACTGATAAGTGGATATTAGCCCAAAAGCTCACAATTTCTAAGAATCTTCATATAGACCACATAAAACTCACATAGAAGAAGGAAGACCAAAGTATGAATGCGTTGGTCCTTTTTAGAAGGAGCATCAAAAGTTTCAACCAGAACTCCCAAAGTCTAAACCACCAACCAGAGAGCACAAAGGGAGGGACTCACGCACCTGTTTAGGGAATTGAGGGTGACCTTGTTAGACTCCAGTGAAAGTGGAGGGCCAAGGTCCCCAAAAGTTTGGATCCCCTACTGTGTTGGAATTCGAGAGCAGGGAGATGGGACTGGGAGGATGTTTGGAGCACACCATCACAAAAATTAGGAGGAAGGGGTAGGGGATAAGGGATTTGGGGGGAGAATGAGAAAGGAGACAACATTGAAAGGTAAATACGTATAATACCCAATAAAAACCCCACACAGATAAAGAATTTTAAAAAAAGGGAGTCTATTTATTTTAAATTAATTTCAAAAGTTTCTAGGAGATGCAAATTGGCTAAGATACTATTTTAAGCTCTCCACAAAAGAATTTAAATCTCTGTTCAATATTCTCAAGAGAGAGGTAAACCCTAACTTCCTCAACAGTTAATTGACAAAAGAGAGGTAATCTCACAAAAAGTAGAAAAAGCTATTTCTAATCGATATATCATATAGTCTGATTAATTGTCAGTGGAGCTATAAAAGTCCTTTGACAAAAGATTATTAATATAGATTTATATATCCTTAAATAAGGCCTTCATGACTCTCTGAGTGTGGAAGGAGCAACTGTTGGCGCTTCTGCCCTGATTTTACAAGAACTCTGAAAAATTGGCTTTAAAAACAAAAGAGGGGGAACGGTACCCCCTCAGAAGGAGTCCCCCTGAAATACTCTCCATCATGCCTTGTTCACTTTTCTCTCTCTAAAGCTGAAAGCTCATGGCAAATCTCTTGCTGACCATGTTGGTGACCTCGGGCACCACCAAGACCAACAAAACTTTGCCACAGATATGGGGAAGGACCCTCATACCCATAAAGGGAATGCCCCAGTCCCAGTTCCCTTATGGAGCCGAGGACTGATATGCCTGCCCAATACCACAGAAGGCACAGCTAACCGGCTACCACAAATATTAATGAAAAAAATAGATACCCTCACAAAGCCAGGCCCAATCATAAATACGATGAATAACAATTTACATCCAGGGAAGAGAAATCTCCCTGAGAATCCCCTTCTTTTTTCTTTCCAGGTAAAATTGAATCACCCGTGATGCCTGCTATTAGAAGTTCTAACCCAGATGGACCAGAAGCCAGGAGCCTCACCCTTACCCTCACCCCCTACCTTTTCCCACCTGCACAAGGTCCCCTGAAGCTTGGCAACTGCAAGATCCTGCTTGGCAACTGCAGATAGACTCAAAGCAGTGTACCATATCATCTGAAGAATAGCAGGGAGACCATAACTCAAGCAGTGTACCATATCTTCTGAAGAATAGCAGGTTGCAGTCCTCCTCGCCCCCACGAATAACCAGGACCCGCCGGTCGGGTCAAGTGGCACCCAGACGTGGGGCTCGAGGCAAGGACCCATCCGGACGGACCCTCATTGAGAGGATGTGCGCACGACATCAAGATTGAGCAAGACAGAGATCATCGCCCGTGTCCTGTCGTCCACGGAACCAGGTTGATGCTGCCATCAAGAAGGCAGTTGAAGTTCATTACCATCAGCTGAAAATTGCAGAGGATCCAGAAGTGACTCCGCAGGAGACTGACACAGCTGTCAGCTCCCCTGCCTCCCCCTATGGTCGACCCCTAGACTTCCACGCCCTCCAGAAGGGTACCTGGTATGCCTGGCTTTGCCCTCATTTCTCTCGCTAGAGAGCTTGGCCTCTTGATCACCACAACAAAAATTGGCTTTTTCCTAAACCAAGGCCACCCTTGATATGGCCGCTAACATTGGGGAGCCTTCCTTTATGACAATATTACACCCCAAACTGACAAATGGTTGGTAACTTGAACATATACAAGAGACTAGGATGGCTGTGAGTTAGCCCAATGACGGGATTATTGTAGGTCCACTTCCCAGGGGCCCACCCAATGCAGCCGAAAAGGAGTGCGTGGTGCTGGGAGTGGATGCAGCCTACATGGCCTAAGACAGGGCTCTCACCCTCCTTTCACCCACATCAGAGTCCCTTGATGTTGCCCATCGTCGACAGCCTAAAGCCTTCGACCATCGATGTGACTTGTCTCACATCAGTGTTTTGGGGTTGTGAACTTGTCTAAGACCCCCCATAATTAGACATCCAAATTCAAAACTCACATAGTTGGGATTGAACATAAGACGCCTTCTCTAACTAAACAGAGAAGGGGGAGATGCCAGAAGCCAGGACCCTTGCCCTTACCCTTACCCCCTACCTTTCCCCACCTGCATAATGTCCTCTGAAGCTTGGCAGCTGCAAGATCCTGCTTAGCAACTGCAGATAGACTCAAAGCAGAGTACCATGTCTTCTTAAGAATAGCAGGGAGACCATAACTCAAGCAGTGTACCATATCTTCTGAAGAACTGCAGGTAGATCATAATTCAAGGCAGTGTACCATATAGACCATGACATGTTTCAAGGCACAGGCCAAGAAGATTTTGTACTTTTCCACCACCTGGACCCTCTTACCCCCTCCCCTTGTAAAACATGCTATAAAAAAGCATTTCATGTTCAAAAAAAAAAGAAAATAAAAAAAAATATATTATAAAAAAAAATAAAATAAAATATGGAGCACAGAGCTGAACAAAGAATTCTCAACTGAGGAAGCTCAAATGGTTGAGAAGCACCTAAAGAAGTGTTCAGCATCCCTAGTCATCAGGGAAATGCAAATGAAAACAACACTGAGATTCCACCTCACACCAGTCAGAATGGCTAAGATCAAAAACACAGGTGACAGCACATGTTGGCGAGGATGTGGAGAAAGAGGAACACTCCTCCACTGTTGGTGGGATTGTAAGCTGGTGCAACCACTATGGAAAGCAGTCTGGCGGTATCTCAGAAAATTGAACATAGTATTACCTGAGGACCCAGCACTACCACTCCTGGACATATACCCAAAAGATGTTTCAACATACAACAGGGACACATGCTCCACCATGTTCATAGCAGCCTTATTTATAATAGCCAGAAGTTGGAAAGAACCCAGATGCCCTTCAACATTAGAATGGATGCAGAAAATGTGGTATATCTATACAATGGAGTACTACTCAGCTATTAAAAACAATGAGTTCATGAAATTTTTAGGCAAATGGATGGATCAAGAAAATATCATCTTGAGTGAGGTGACCCAATCTCAAAAGAACATACATGGTATGCACTCACTAATAAGTGGATATCAGCCCAAAAGCTGACAATACCTAAGACACAACGTATAGACCACATGAAACTTGAGAAGAAGAAGGAAGACCAAAGTGTGGGTACTTTCGTCCTTTCTAGAAGGAGTATCAAAAGTTTCAACCAGAGCTCCCAAAGTCTAAACTGCCAGCCTGAGAGCACAAAGGGAGGGAATTATGTTTACACCTGTATAGGTAATTGAGGGTGACCATGTCAGGCATCAGTAGAAGTGGAGGGCCATGGTCCCCGAAAGTTTGGACTCCCTAGTGTTGGGGAATTTGAGAGCAGGGAGATGGCACTGGGAGGCTGTTTGGAGCACACCCTCATAAAAGTAGGAGGAGGGGGTATGGGATAAGGGGTTTTGGGGGAGAATGGGAGAGGAGATAACATTGAAAGATAAATATGTAAAATATCAAAAAAAAACAGATAAAGGGGAGAGAGAGAGAGAGAGAGAGAGAGAGAGAGTTAGTTTACTTATTTTAAACTATTTTCAAAAGTTTCTAGCAGATACTAGTTGGCTAAGATCTTATTTTAAGCTCTCCACAAAATAATTTAAGTCTCTGTTTAATATTCTCAAGAGAGATGTAAATGCTAATTTTCCTCAACAATTAATTGTCAAAAGAGAAGTAATCTCACAAAAAGTAGAAGTTATTACTAATCAATATATTATATAGTCTGATTAGTTGTCAGCGGTGATGTAACAGTCCTTTGATAAAAGATTATTAATATAGATTTATATTTCTTTAAATAGGGTCTTCATGACTCTCTGAGTGTGGAAGGAGTGATTGTTGGTGCTTCTGCCCTGATTTTACAAGGACTCTGAAAAATTGGCTTTAAAAAGAAAAGAGGGGGAATGGTACCTCCCCAGAAGGAGTCCCCCTGAAATACTCTCCATCATGTGCTGTTCACTTTTAACTCTCTAAAACTGAAAGCTCATGGCAACTCTGCTGCTGACTGCCTCTGGCACCACTGAGACCAACAAAAACTATGCCACAGATATAGGGAAGGACCCTCTTACCCTTAAAGGGAATGGCCCAGACCCAGTTCCCTTATGGGGTCGAGGATTGATATGCCTGTTTGATACCAGAGAAGGCACAGCTAACTGGCTACCAAAAAGATTAATGAAATAAATACATACCCCCACAAAGCCAGGCCCAACCATAAATAAGATGAATAACAATTTACATCCAGGGAAGAGAAATCTCCCTGAGAATTCCCTCCTTTTTTCTTTCCAGGTAAAAATGAATCACCCATGAATCCAGATGCTGGCCTCCGAAATCATACTACTCAGACCTTTGAAGGGCCATTGACAAGAACATCAAACAACTAGAGATTGACATCACTAATCTGAAGAGATCCCTCGTTTCGCTGTCTGAAGAGACCTCCAAAAATCGCAAAGATCCTTATTGGACTTGATTTACTCTATTACAATAGAAAAGGCTGTGTACAGCTCTTGTGTACAGCCCTTAAAGAAGAATGTTGCCTTTACATAGACAAGACAGGGAGGGTTAAAGGGAACATGAAATAGGTCAGTGAAGGCCCTGAGAAAAATCAGGAGAGAGAAAGAGACAGATAAATGCTGGTACAAGAATTGGTTTTCAGCCTCTCCAAGGTTGTCAACCCTACTTCTTCCCATCTTGGGACCATTATTTGGGTTATTTTTGCTTATTTCTGCCGGTCCTTGGGCCTCAAAGACGCTGAATAACTCTGTGAAACAACAGATAAATAATTTGGTAGCAAAACCTATTCAGTAACATTATCATAAGTTAGCTATGGAGGACCATGAGACTCAAGATGAGTTTGTTACTTTATACAGGATGCTCCCAAAACCCATCTCCACACAACCTAAAAGGGGGGACTTCTGCCCCTAGAACAAGCAGAGAGGGGCCACCCAGAACCCCCTCTGACTGGCGATCTGAATTCTTGCTTAGGCTACGAGGCTAAGCACTGCAAGGGAATATAAATAAAACTTAAAAATACCTCTCTGGGTTCCCTGAGGGACAAGCCTGACTGCATAGGGGTTGATGTCAAAAGTATCCCCTTTCCAGGAAAAAGACATCAGGATGGGTATGGCCCTCATGCCTCACTGGACAACGACAGGGGGACCGGAGCCATTACAAGGTCCCCTTCAATTACTGGAGGTTAGGCCTTTATTCCCGCCTTCACAAGGTTAGAATCGCCATAGCCCTTCTATACTTAGAGAAGGGAGGAGATGTCAGGGGCAGCCCTGTTTACACACTGACGGCCTAAAATCATCCATAGGCCTAAAATCAGCAATAGGCCTGTCATACATGTATACTAACACCAAGTCTTGGGTCTCTGTGAAAAAAACATCGAAACAGATGGCTATAAGCTATTGTAAACAGGCAGCTTTTGTGGAAATTTACCAGCCTGAGTAGTCATAGACCTTGTAAATAGCAATTTTAGAAGGTCTCTTCAGACAGTGAAACGAAGGATTTCTTCAGATTAGTGATGTCAATCTCTAGCTGTTTGATGTTCTTTTCAGTGGCTCTTCAAATGTCTGAGTAGTATAAATTGGAGGCCAGCATCTGGATTGGAACTTCTAACAGCAGACATCACGGGTGATTCATTTTTACCTGGGATGCTGCCTGAGTTAATGCTCCTGGGAGTCCCTCTTTCTATTGGTTTTCTGAAGTTGCGTGCAGAGCTGCTGCCTGTGACCTGCTCTATGCTCAGGCCCAGACCGGAAGTGTATCTAAAAATTATTTTCTATGTGTCTAGAATTCTAGGTTGTCAGGATTTTTGCATTTAATAAAAAAGCGCCTCTATTTTATTTTTGTTTATACTGTTTCTGATGAGAAGTCTGATTTTATATTTATCTTTGTTACTCTGTATCTTATATGTTCATCTCCCTCTGACTTCATTAAAATGTTTTCTTTGAACTACTGATTTTCACAATTAGTGATACTCACTGAGTATGAGGAAACACTGGAACATACACATCCAGTTTTGAAAGACCAGAAAGTATTACAGACATATTGATACAATAAAACAAATTTGATTCTCATATTTTTTATTTTTAAAAATCACATCTATTTCAATTGTGTCTGAATATCCAATGTTAACTTTAGCATCCTAAGTAGGGGCTTAGACAAACATGATGATAAATCTAGAATATAAATGATGCCTTTTATCTTAGTAAGTTGTTCTTATATTTCTGCTATCTCTCTGCTATAATCTGAACACAGATGGAGCAGATCAAGGAATAGATTTCATTTTTCTGTGTTCTTTTCCAGGCCTCTCTTGTACCTTTGAGCCTATAGTTTCAAAAATCTCATCTCAAAGATATGTTTCTGATGAGTATGTGCTTGAGCCACAGGATTGAAAAAGTGGCCACAGTGGGTGTTAAGTCTGCTTCCTAAAGATTTACTCTTTTTTGATAGTGTGGTTTTCTCCAGGTATGCAGACAAAGACAGTTTTAGATCTTTAGCCAAGTTCCCTTTCCATTCACTGTCCCATGGCCAGAAAACTGATGTATAATGCTTTTTCTATTTAATTTTCATGCTTTGTTTTCACTGGCAAGATAGAAGTCAAATAGCTTATGCCTATGCCATTTCATATATCTATCTTTCATTATCTGTATTCATAAACTCTGCCTTGCATTTTAGTTCCCAGAACGATATGCATTTGTACCTTGTATTAATTCCTCTACTGCTACCTTGGATCCCACTCAAGGGCAGGACTCCAGCAAGTCTTGCCTTTTTCCTGATATGCCAGCAGCCTCCATTTTCTCTGACTCATTTCCATCTGTCTACAAATATGCTGTATTGCCTTGTATATTAAAAACATTCAAAACAACTTTTTTGACATTACATACCCCTCTGTTTCTCTGTTTCTTTAAGTGGATACATATTTCCTTTTATAGCAACATTTCTTGGAAGATCTTCCCATACCTGTTGTTTTCCTCTTCTCTTCCCAGGCTCTCACCATGGCACTGGAACTTCTTTAACATCAAATCTCTTAATTATGCTCAATTATAATCTTTTAATTACCTTCCTACCTCTTGACCACTCTCAATTTCTTTCACAAATTGCCTTTCCTGCCTTTCAAGTGCTAGATTTCCTCAAACTCTTTCCTAAGAACTCTTATCTTGATTTGCTGTCTCTCTAGATGGTTTCTGTAAGGATTTTAATTATGACCTATAGGGCAACAAATTTCATCTCTCTTTCACTGTAAGAAAAATTCTCAGCTAATTTTTTTTAGCATTTCCATTCATATTAATGAGTCAAACCATCAAATCTTGAGACAAAATAAAAGCCCAAATCCACCTCCTCCAGTAGTGCTGCCGTTTGGTACCTGGAAGCACATTCTGTCCCGAGCAGTTGTCACTAATAACCCCCAACAATAATAATTTGCTTAAATTCTTTTGGCCTCTAATTTAAGAAATTCTTTTCAGCTTTCCTTGCAACTATACAGTACCCCTACTTTTTACCCAAGACCATATTACCTCATCTCTCATATCAAATATTAGAAACTCTTAACTTATACTTGATCCAGCTTGTCAGAGAATCCTCCTGTAGCTACTTCATTCCATACAACATACCTAAACTCATGGGACACAATGAAAGAAGTGCTAAGAGGAAAGTTCATAGCACTTAAGTGCCTTCATAAAGAAATTAGAGAGTTCTCATACCAGCAACTTAATAGCACACCTGAAAGCTCTAGAAGAAAAGAAGCAAACACACCCAGGAGGAATAGATGTTAAGAAATAATCAAAATCATGGCTGAAATCAATAAATTAGAAACAAAGAAAACAAGACAAAACATCAACAAAACCAAGAACTGGTTCTTTGAGAAAATAAAGAAGATAAACCCTTAGCCAAACTAACTAAAAGGCAGAGAGATAGTAATCAACAAATCAACAAAATCAGAAATGAAAAGGGAGACATAACAACAGACACTGAGGAAATTCAAAGGATCATTAGTTCTTACTTCAAAAGTCTGTACTCTACAAAATTGGAAAATCTAAACGAAATGAATAATTTTCTAAATAGATACTACTTATCAAAGATAAATAAAGATCAGTAAACTATTTTTGGATTTATCCCATGGGTGGGCACCAATTTCTGACACTATTACTGATGCCACGTTGGACTTGCAGACAGGAGCCTAGCATGGCTGTCTTCTGAGAGGAGCAACAAGCAGCTGACACAGATGCAGATACTTACAGCCAACCATTGGTCAGAAACTCCTATGGAAGAATTAGGGGAAGGATTGAAGGAACTGAAGGGGATGGCAACCCCATAGGAAGAACAACAGTGTCAACTAACCTGTAACCCTGCGAGCTCCCAGAGACTAATCCGTCAACCAAATAGCATACATACATGGGCTTGTCTGTGGTCCCCAGCACATATGTAGCAGAGGATTGACTTGTCTGACCTTAGTGGGAGAAGACCCACCTAATCCTGTAAAGACTTGATGCCCCAGGGAAGGGGGATACTGGAGGGCGGAGTGTGAGTTGGGAGCGTGGTGCACCCTCTCAGAGGCAAAGGGGAGGGAGTATAGGGGGAAGAACTCTGGGAGGAGGAACTGGGGAGGGAGACAACATTTGGAATATAAGAAATATAAAATAAATAAATAAATAAATAAATAAATAAATAAATAGTCCTATAATTCCCTAAGGAAATAGAAACAGTCACTAAAAGTCTCTCACACACACACACACCCAAAGGAAAAAAAAGACCAGGGAAAATGGTTTTAGCACAGAACTCTACCAGACTTTCAAAGAAGAGCTAATACCAATACCCCTCAAAAAATTCCACACAATAAATTAGAAGGAATATTGCCAAACTCATTCTATGAGGCCACACTCACCCTGATACCTAAGGTATACAAAGCCTCAACGAAGAGAATTTCATACCAATCTCCCTTATGAATATTGATGCAAGATACTCAATAAATAGTCACTAGCTGAATCCAAGAACACATCAAAAAATGTCATCCACCATGGTCAAGTAGGCTTTATCCCAGAGAGGCAAAAATGATTCAATATACAAAAATCCATCAATGTAATCCATTATATAAACAAACCTAAAGAAAAAAATACACAATCATCTCATTAGATGCTGAAAAAGCCTTTGACAAATCCAACACCCCTTTATGTTAAAAGTCTTAGAGAGATCAGGGATACAATGTGTATATCTAAACATAATAAAACCATTATACAACAAGGCAATATCAAGCATCAAATTAAATGGAGAGAAACTTAAAAACAATTCCACTAAAGTCTGGGACAAGACAACACTGCCCACTCTCCCTATCTATTCAACATAGTACATGAATTCTAGCTAGAGTAGTAAGACAAATAAGGATCAAGGGGCTACAAATCACAAAAGAAGGAGTTAAACTATTGCTATTCGAAGATGATGTAAGAGTATACATAATCCCCAAAATTCTACCAGAGAACTACAGCTGATAAACAGCTTTAGCAAAATGGTTGGATACAAAATCAACTAAAAAAAAAAAAATCAGTTGCCCTCCCCTACACAAGCGATAAGTGGGCTGAGAAAAAATTAGGGAAACAACACCCTTCAAAATAGCCACGAATAATATAAAATAGCTTGGTGTAGCTCTAACCAAGGTCAAAAACTTGTATGAAAGAACTCCAAGTCTCTGAATAAAAGAAGCTGAGGAAGATAACAGAAGATGGAAAGATCTCCCATGCTCATGGATTGGTAGAATTAACATAGTAAATATGGGCGTCTTACCAAAAGCAATCTCCAGATTCAATGCAATCCCCACCAAAATTCCAACACAGTTCTTTACAGACCTTGAAGGAGCAATTTGCAACTTCACATGGAAAAACAAAACCCAGGATATCTAAAACAATTCTGTACAATAAAAGAACTTCTGGAGGTATCACGATCAGTGATTTCAGGCTATACTACAGAGCAATGGTAATAAAAAACTGAATGGTATTGTCCTAAAAACAGACAGATTGATCAATTGAATAGAATCGAAGAACCAGAAATAAACCCACACATCTATGGCCAGTTGATTTTTGACAAAGAATGCAAAAGCATACAATGGAAAAAAGAAAGCATCTTCGATAAATGTTGCTGGTCTAACTGGATGTCCACATATAAAAATGTAAATAGATCACTATTTATCACCTTTCACAAAATGCAAGTCCAATTGGATCAAAAATCTCAATGTAAAACCAAACACACAAAATCTAATAGAAGAGAAAGTAGGTAATAGTCTTGAACTCATTATTACAGGAGACTACTTCCTGAACAGAACATCAATTGCTCAGCCAATAAGATCAACAATTAATAAAAGGAATTTCATAAAACTGAAAAGCTTTTACAAGACTAAAGACACCATCAATAGGACAAAACAGCAGCCTACAGAATAGAAAAAGATTTTTGCCAATCCTACATCTGACAGAGGACTAATATTTAAAATATATAAAGAACTAAAGAAATTAGAGACAAACAAACCAAATAACCCAATTGAAAATGGGGTACAGAGCTAAACAGAAAATTCTCAACAGAGGAATCCCTAATGGCTGAGAAGTGCTAAAAGAAGTTTTCAATGTCTTCCATTGTCAGGGAAATGTAAATCAACATGACTCTGATTCCATCTTACACCTATCAGAATGACTAAGATAAAAAATCTCAAGTGATAGCTCATGTTGGTGAGGATGTGGAGCAAGGGAAACATTCCTCTATTGATGGTGGAAGTGCAAACTTGTACAACCACTTTTAAAATTAATTTGGCAGTTTCTCAGAAAATTGAGGATTGATCTACCTCAAAACCCAGCTATACCACTTCTGGGCATATACCCAAAAGATGTCCCACTATACCACAGGGACACTTGTTCAACTATGTTTATAGCAGCTTTATTCATAATAGCCAGAAACTAGAAACAACTTAGATGTGCCTCAACCAAAGAATGGATACAGACAATGTAGTTCATCTACACAATCGAATACTATTCAACTATTAAACAAAATGAAGTCATGAAACTTTCAGACAAATGGATGGAACTAAAACATATCATCCTGAGTGAGGTAGCCCAGACCCAGAAAGACACAAATCATATGTATTCACTTATAAGTGGGCATTAGCCATAAAGTACAGGATAGCCATAGTACAGGTTACAAACCCAAAGAAACTAAGTAACAAGGAGGGCCCAAGAGAGGATGCTTGAATCTTACTCAGAAAGGGAAACAAAATAATCATCTGAGGTGGATTGAAGAAGGGAATTGGGTAGGAGAGGGGGTGAGAAGGGGAGCAGAGAGGAGGATCGGGTGTGTGAAAGAGTGCTGGGAGTGAGAAAGGTGATGGGGAACATCTCTGGTAGTAGCTGGAGACCTGGGACAGGGGTGGCTCCTGGGAGCATATGAGGTGACCGACTCAGGATATGGAGACTGAAGTGGCCACTTCCTATAGCCAGGTAGGACATCCAGTGGAGGGAGGGGGACACCAACCCACCCACAAAACCTTCAACCCAGAATTTGTCCTGCTTACAAGATGTGCAGGAATAAAGATGGAGCAGAGACTGAGGGAATGGCCAGCCAGTGACTGTCCCCAATTGAGAAGCATCACATGTGAAGTAGCCAACCCCTGACACTATTAATGATATGCTGTTATGCTTGAAGACAGGAACCTAGCATAACTGTCTCCTTGGAAGTTCTACCCAGCAGCTGATGAAAACAGCTGCAGAGCCCCACAGTCAAACATCAGGTGGAGCTCGGGGAGTCTGGTGGAAGAATGGGAGTTAGGATTGAGTGTAACTTTTAATTTTTAATTTTTTCAAACTTATAGAGCTTATAAAGCTAGCTGTGCAATGTTTATGAGTCTCTCTTCGCTGATATTCCCTTCCCTGAGAAAGGCACAGCCAAGAACTTCTGATGTCCTTCCCTGTCCCTCCTCCTGACTTGTGCCAAGGCTGAGGTCTGGCTATCACTGCTAGGTGGTGCTCTATCTTACTTTTAATGATGACTTAAATGCTTTAACATCGCTTTTGGCCTACCATGTACCAGATGTAGTAGAAAAGAAAGGATATGGGGGAAGTGGACTCATTTAGAAAAGTTCTTTGGAGCAACTCCCATCTGTGTTGTCTGGAAATTGGCAGTTCAGTTCACAGGTTAGCAGCAGCAGCTCGGTCCACTAGCAAACACCTCACAGATACACCAGCAGTTCAGTTCAGTAGAGTCGGGTTAGCAAACACGAATTAATATCCAGAATACATTATGAACTCCAAAACCTAAATATGCCCAAACCAAACTATCCATCAATAAATGGGCTAACGAGATGAACAGACAATTACCCTGCTGTACCAAATACAGACAGCAGGACAGATGTGCATATAAACTCACAACAGTTGTTATATTATCCATAAGTCTCATGCAAACCTAAGCTAGACCAAATCTTGGAAAAGGGAGTTAGGCATGAAACCCTGATATTAGCTATGGAACTATTAGCAATTCTTGCTGCTGGGAGAGATTAAAACATGATATGCAAATACATTCAAGGAACTTATATATGTATTTATAATAAAAATTGCACATGAGAATTAAAATAAACTGAACACATCTCAAAAGTACAAATAGCTAATAAATGTATGGAAAAAGTATTCAATAATTTTAACCATTGGAAAAATATAAGTTGAAGCCACATTTAGATTCCATTTCAACCCATTCAGGATGACTATCTTGTTTCCATATTTATTTATGAAAGTCACATTGGTTATGGTTGGTTTTGAACATTCTATGTAGTAAGATGCCTTTGAACTCTTGGTCAAACCTTGGTCTGCTTCAAAATGTCTATCAATATAAACAAAGGATGTCAGACTCACAAACATAAATATGGCATATTTCCTTTCATTTGCAGATCTCAGATTTTATAGTTATATAAAAGTATATCTCATATATACAATCATAATATAAGCATTTATCTATTCTTTCTTAATTATTATTGTTACACAAATATACATACATATATGTGTATATATAAATACAACCTACTGAGTCCATTAGTGTTGTTTATCTATATATGTACATGTGTTTAGTACTTACTACTTGGTGTTGAATAACCAATTAGAGGTTTCATTCCTGGAGAAGACAGATCTTCCTCTCTCAGTAGCCATTAATTGCCTGTAGGTCTTCATCTAGGGGTGTAGCCTTGTGAGATTTCCCCTATCAATGTTGGCCTGTCAGTTTGTGCTGTCAATATGTAGTTCTGGTTTAAGTAACCACATTGTAGAGATTTCACAGGACAATAACTTCCCTGCCATATATAGTAGACATTATAGTCCAACAGATGTCCTGTTCTACGGCTCTTACAATCTTTCTGTCCATTTTTCTGTGGCATTTCCTGTGCCTTTGTGTATAGTGGTTATGTTGTAGATGTTTCAATTAGCATTGAGTTAATTGAAAATCATAATCTGCATTTTGACCAGTTGTGGATTTCTATAATGGTTTCCATATGTTACCAATAGAAGCTTTTTTTGATGAGGGGTAAGAGCTACACTTATCTATGGATATAAGGCCAATAAGTATTTAGAATATAGTTTTGGAAAGTGCCAGTAGTATGTTCTCTTCTACAGTCCATAAACTCACCTGCCATGAGTAGAGGTTTACAGTACCAGTTATGAATTTCTTCTTATTAAGTAGACCCTAAGTCCAATTAGATGGTTTTTAACTACCACAATTGCACCATTGATGACATCTTTTCATAGTGGCAATTATTGTGGTTCATCGGCCTTAGGGCTGGGTAAGTAGGATTATTGATTACTTTTCTCCATTGGCAGATTACATAGCACTTTTGGATACTATGATCTCTAGTCTTCATGGAGGGGGCTTTCATGTTAGTTACACCTCAATACCTCTAAATCCTGTGTCCAAAGTGTGTGACATATTCAGTAATAGGGTCTTTTCTTCAGATTCTAGGGAGCAGAAAAGGACTAGAGCAATAGTCTGTATTAGTTTTGGAGTCTTTTTGATTACCCTGAACTCAAAGGGTCTCGTCCTATACCCAGCATTTTTTTTTTTTGGTTAGGCAGCCTACAGCTTTTGGGGTAACTATTATCACTGTAAGTATGTGTGTGTGCATGTGTGTGTGTATATATATATTTATATAATTTAATATATTTTAATATATTATTTTACATTTACTTAAATATTATATATACATAAAATATTTAAGTAAATATAAAATAATACTTTCCTAATGCTCCTTTTCAAATATCCTGTTATTTATTCCTCTCTCTCTTTTTCTCTCTCTCTCCTTCAGTATTGTCTTCCCTCCCCTCTTTCAAGTTAAATCCCCTATGTTCTTTTAATTTCATCCTATATAGCCTTTGTTGGTCTGTTTGTCTGTTTGCCTGTCTGACCATCCATCCATCTATCCTAAAGTAGAAGTGAGATTGCATAAGAAAGGAAGGGAGCTAGTGGAAGGAGTAAAGGAGAAAACTGTGGACATATGAGGGGAGTGAATAATATGAAAGTATATAATATAGCTGGACAAAATACCTTTAATAAACCAGCAATATTTACAGTGAATATATGTCAGTTTAAAGGGACTCACACACACACAAATGCACACACACACATGCAGAGAGCCGTGGTAAGCGGTGACAGCATTCGCCATTACAAGATGGCGCTGGCATCCGGTGCTCTCCCAAGTTTACAGGTGAACTGCACATGTGCAAGTGGCGAAAGTGTGCCAAGTCACGGCCCATCCTGGGGCGTAATATGCGTTCCTGAGCAAGAAGCCAATCAGATATGAACACGCCACTCCAGGGGTATATAAGCAGTGCCTTTTCAGGGCCCAGGGTCTTCCTCCTTTCATCACAATAAACGTTTGCTGCAGAAAGATCCTGGTGTCCGCATGCATTCTTGCTGGCGAGACGATTATACACGGGTCACAGCTGGTGCTGAAACCCGGGAAACTCACCATCGCCGGCGCCGAGGAGACCCTCCGCTCGCGGAGAGGGTTCAGAACTGCAGGACAAAGGTAAGCTCTGAGAGGCATGTTTGGCCTTGATCTATCTCGTCTCCCTCCCCAGTTGGCAGGAACTCTAGAAGGTCTCGCTATTGTGCTAGGGGCGCTCGTTCTCTTCCTTCTGGTTTTGCAGGATGAGAAATGCCGCTGGACTGTAGCGGCGGGCCAAGGAGTGCTAGAGGAGTTGCAAGACAGCATGTCAGAAACGGAGCAGGATAAACGGTTGGGAGCTCACAAAGAAAAACAAAAAGGCATGCCTAAGAAAAAAGACCCTTCCAAGGACGCACAGTCCGAGGAAGCGAAAGATAAGGGAAAGGACGCCCTGGGAGAGAGACGTAGAAAAGGAGAAAAGGCCCCGGAAAAGAAACCTATTTATCTGGTAAAGGAGCTGGAGGCCTCGGGGCTTGGTGGCTCTGAGTCAGAGGAGCTAACTTCCTCTGAGGGGGAGGACTTAGACGAAGAGACAGCCCGCTATGAGGAGGAAAGATACCATCCAGATGAGCAGCCGCCACCGTGAAATCGAAAGCAAAGGGAAACGGGAGATAGAAACCGCACGGCCTCTTGGCCTGTCGCGCCCTCCCAACCTATTGTTCCCAGCGCACTTCCGCCTTATGTGGACAAGTGCTGCTCAGACTCCTTCCTTTCAAAGGAAGACAAAAGAAGGATGTTACAGGCCTTTCCAGTATTTGAGGACGCAGGGGGAGGCCGTGTCCACGCACCTGTAGAGTATGCCCCATCAAAGAACTTGCTGAATCGGTTAACAAATATGGAGTTGATGCTAATTTTACAGTTATGCAGCTTGAGAGATTTGCCACTATGGCAATGACTCCAAGTGATTGGCAGAATACAGTAAAAGCTGCCCTCCCTAATATGGGACAGTATATGGAATGGAAAGCTTTATGGCATGATGCTTCTCAAGCACAGGCAAGGGCCAATGCTAATTGGAAGGCAACCAGAGACAGTGGACTTTCGAATTATTAACAGGGCAAGGACAGTATGTTGCCGACCAGACAAACTATGATTGGGGAGCATACGGCCAGATCTCCGCTGCTGCTATTAAAGCATGGAAAGCCCTATCTAAGAAGGGGGAGGCTGGGTGAAATTTAACGAAAATATTGCAAGCCCCCCAGGAGTCATTCTCAGACTTTGTGGCTAGAATGACAGAAGCAGCAGGCAGAATTTTTGGAGACCCAGAGCGAGTTAAACCACTGATAGAACAACTGGTGTATGAAAATGCTTCGCCAGAATGCAAGGCAGTTATTACCCCTAGAAGAAGCAAAGGGCTGACAGATTGGATAAAGGTCTGCCAAGGACTTGGAGGCCCGCTGACTAACGCTGGCCTGGCAGCAGCTATCCTGCAGGGCCAGAACCGCTCAAGTCCTGGCGGCCGTAAAGTATGCTATAACTGTGGCAAACCGGGTCATTTAAAACGAGAATGTCGTACTCCCATGCAAAGGAGAACCCCTGGGCTATGCACTAAATGCAGGAAGGGCTATCATTGGGCCAAAGAATGTCGCTCGGTTAGGGACATTCAAGGAAAGATTATTCAGCATGATCCCTCCCCGGCAGGAAGAGATGAAGACACTCCAAAAAATGGGTATTAGGGCCCCAGGTCTCAGGGCCCCAAAAAATATGGGACACAAGCCTGCAACCGGGGGACACCTCTAGCTGCAGAGCTACAAGAGGCTCCACAGGGTTGGACCTCTGTTCCACCTCCCAATTCTTACTAATGCCACATGAGGGCGTGCAATCTGTCCCAGTTGATTTTAAAGGTCCTCTGCCTGAGGGAAGTGTTGGCCTTATTTTAGGTTGCTCCTCTCTTACCTTGAAGGGGCTTGTGGTTCATCCTGGAGTGATAGACCAAGATTATACAGGAGGACTTCAGGTTCTCTGTTCTTGTCCAAAAGGCATATTTTCTATCTCCCCTGGAGATAGGATTGCTCAATTGGTTATTCTTCCAAGTTTGCATAATTGCTTCCCATCCACCGGGGTGCCTAGAGGCCCCAACGGGCTTGGTTCTTCAGGAACTGACTTTGCTCATTTGGTAGTGGATCTCAAAACTAGACCCACTTTACAATTAACAATAGAAGGGAAGAGTTTTACAGGGATTTTAGACACAGGAGCTGATAAAAGTATTATTTCCTCCAACTGGTGGCCTAAGGCATGGCCTGTTACACAATCATCCCACCCCTTACAAGGGTTGGGATATGAGGCCAGCCCTACAGTCAGTTCACGCTCCTTGACTTGGCAGACACCAGAGGGTCAGACAGGAAACTTTATACCTTATGTGCTTCCTCTCCCTGTTAACCTCTGGGGAAGAGACATTTTGCAAGACTTGGGACTGAAATTAACTAATGAGTACTCTCAACAAGCTATTGATATTATGAAAAGGATGGGATATAAGGAAGGAAAAGGCCTTGGCAGAAAAGAACAAGGAAGGTTAAACCCAATTTCACAAGAAAGTAATACAGGAAGACAAGGTCTGGATTTTCCCTAGTTGCCATTGAGGGCTCTATGCCCATACCCTGGCTTACAGAGGAGGCCGTGTGGGTTCCTCAGTGGCCCCTATCCTCTGAGAAATTAGAAGCTGCTACAAGGCTGATTGAGGAACAAGCACATTGGTCATTTAGAGTCTTCTACTTCTCCTTGGAATACCCTTATTTTCGTTATAAAAAAGAAATCAGGAAAATGGAGACTTCTCCATGATCTAAGGGCCATTAATGTGCAGATGCGGCTGTTTGGCTCAGTGCAACGAGGCCTACCTCTGCTCTCTGCTTTACTTAAGCAGTGGAGGATAATAATTATAGACATTAAGGATTGTTTTTTCTCCATTCCCCTACACCCGCAAGATAGGCAAAGATTTGCATTCACCTTACCTGCTGTTAATCACCTTGAACCAGACAAGAGATATCATTGGAAAGTTTTGCCTCAAGGCATGGCCAATAGTCCTACTATGTGTCAACTGTATGTACAAATGGCCCTTGAACCCGTTAGGAAACAATTTCCTTCCCTGCTTTTGATTCATTTTATGGATGATATTCTTATCTGCCATAAAGAATTGACCATTTTGCAGAACTCGTACCCTTTATTAATTGCTACATTAGGACAGCGGGGTCTGCATATTGCCACAGAGAAGGTTCAAATTTCAGAAATTGGTTCCTTTTTAGGGGCAGTTATTTACCCTGAGAAAATAGTTTCTCAAAAATTAGAAATTCGCAGAGATCATTTACATACCTTAAATGACTTTCAAAAGTTATTAGGTGATATAAATTGGTTAAGACCGTTTTTGAAAATTCCCTCTGCTGAATTGAAACCTTTGTTTGACATTTTGGAAGGAGACTCTCATATTTCCTCGCCAAGAGCACTAACACCAGCTGCAAGCCGTGCCCTGTGAATGGTAGAGGATGCTTTGCAGGAGGCCCAGCTAAAACGCATTGATGAGACTAAAACTTTTAATTTATGTGTCTTTAAAACCAGACATTTACCAACTGCTGTGTTATGGCAGGACGGGACCTTATTATGGATCCATCCTAATGCATCTCCTGCAAAGATTATTGAATAGTATTCAGATGCAGTCGCTCAGCTTGCCCTTCGTGGGTTAAAAGCAGCTATTACCCATTTTGGAAGGGAACCTAAGGTTTTAATAGTGCCATATACTACATATCAGGTTCAAATATTAACTGCTACCTCTGATGTTTGGGCCGTGTTGGTCACCTCCTTTAATGGTCAAATAGATAATCACTATCCTAAACATCCCATTCTACAGTTTGCCTTAACTCAAGCTATTGTATTTCTGCATATCATATCTCAGAAGCCGCTCCTGGATGGAGTGGTTGTTTACACAGATGGGTCAAAAACAGGTGTGGGTGCCTATGTAGTTGATAATAAAGTCACTGCCAAAGAATACCATGAGACCTCACCTCAAGTTGTGGAATGCTTGGTAGTATTAGAGGTTCTTGAAACCTTTCCAGGCCCTTTAAATATTGTTTCAGATTCCTTTTATGTAGTAAATACAGTTAAAGTCTTAGAAGTGGCTGGGCTAATTAGACCATCTAGTAGACTTGTGGAAGTTTTTCAAAAGATTCAATTTGCTTTAGTTAATAGGAGATTCCCTGTTTTTATTACACATATTAGGGCTCACTCAGGTCTACCAGGTCCAATGTCTCATGGGAATGACCTAGCGGATCGAGTTGGTTGCTATTGCCCTATCCTCAAAATTGGATTTGGCCAAAGATTTTCATAAAAAATTTCATGTGACAGCAGAGACGTTACGTCGTCAGTTTGATATAACTAGAAAAGAAGCTAGAGATATAGTTACTCAATGTCAGAATTGCTGTCAATTTTTACCAGTGCCTCATGTAGGAATTAGTCCACGAGGAATTCGGCCACTACAGATTTGGCAAATGGATGTTACTCACATCCCATCCTTTGGCAAATTGCAATATTTACATGTTTCCATTGATACTTGTTCCAGAATTATATTTGCTTCTTCATTGGCTGGAGAAAAGGCGGCCCATGTTATCCAACATTGCCTTGAGGCATGGAGTGCCTGGGGGAAGCCTAAAATTCTCAAGTCTGATAATGGACCAGCTTACACTTCTCAAAAGTTTGGACAATTTTGTCGCCAAATGGAGGTGACCCATCTGACGGGTCTCCCTTATAACCCTCAAGGACAAGGCATTATAGAACGGGCTCATCGCACTCTTAAGTCTTATCTAATAAAACAAAAAGGGGGAGTCGAGGAGGCTCTACCCTCAGTGCCACGAGTCACCTTTTCTATAGCACTTTTTACCCTTAATTTTAAAAATCTGGACAGTCAAGGCCACATGGCAGCTGACCGTCACTGTTTAGAGCCTGACAGGCCAAAAGAGATGGTCAAATGGAAGGATGTCTTGACCGGACAATGGAAAGGCCTGGATCCTATTTTAATTAGATCCAGGGGAGCAGTTTGTGTTTTTCCGCAGGAAGAAGACAACCCATTTTGGCTACCAGAGCGACTGATGCGACGACTCGTGATATTAGAAGATGACACCCAGGTGGACCCTCCAAACTCTGATGACAGCCCTCGTGCTGATCCAAGGGATACAGATTCCTAGTATATCGGGGGAACAACGATGGGCCATATTATCTGCCTTTCAAAAACCCATACCGGTCAGACATAATGCAGCTAATCTGTCCAGGAAATTGTCTCAACATCTTGCAGGAAATTGGTCAGAATACTTCGATGAGACACTCAAAAAATTGAGAGCGGCTGTGGTGGCCATCAACTTGACGCGCGTGGATTTGTCCCTGACTGAGGGACTCTCCTCCTGGATCTCTTCAGCTTTCTCTTTCTTTTAAGAGTGGGTGGGAGTAGGCCTGTTTGGTACAGCCCTATGTTGTGGATTAGTGTTCATGCTATGGTTGGTCTGCAAACTCAGAGCTCAACAAAAACGTGACAAGGTCATTATTACCCAAGCACTTACAGCCCTAGAACAAGGGTCATCTTCTGAAATTTGGTTATCCATGTTAAAGAAATAGCCAGTAGACAGATTCCTCAGCCGTTGCACCCCAAGGGGTTTGCCCATTGCACTGGGTCGGTGAGGAGTCTTGGCCTGGCTGGTCCTTGTCTGTGTAGCTGTGGTACCTGAATTTGAGACAAACAGCCCTTGCACCCCTGGGAGATGGCTCCATTGCACAGGGACGGGTGTTTGCATCTCTTTCTGTTTCCCCTAGCCCTTGCACCCAGAGGACTTGTTTCCATTGCACCTGGTAGGGTAAGGGAGACTGTCTTAAACTATCAGTCCTTGATCGCTTATTCCCCCAAGATGGAATTTGCTTGATCGGGCTTGAGTTTGAGTAATGATTGGTACTGCGCTAGATAGGCCAAAGACAGTTCCATCTTAATAAAAAAAAAGGGGGAGATGCAGAGAGTTGCGGTGAGCGGTGACAGCATTCGCCATTACAAGATGGCGCTGGCATCCGGTGCTCTCCCAAGTTTACAGGTGAACTGCGAATGTGCAAGTGGCGAAAATGCGCCAAGTCACGGCCCATCCCGGAGCATAATATGCGTTCCTGAGCAAGCAGCCAATCAGATATGAACACGCTGCTCCAGGGGTATATAAGCAGTGCCTTTTCGGGGCCCAGGGTCTTCCTCCTTTCATCACAGTAAACGCTTGCTGCAGAAGGATCCTGGTGTCTGCGTACGTTCTTGCTGGAGAGACGATTATACGCGGGACACACACACACACACACACACACACACACACACAAACAAAGGCCCAGGAAGGAATTTCAATTCTTTTCTCAGCTCTTTCTGGACTGATAGACTATAAACTATCATCCAGTAAAAGAAACTGATTTATATATTCCTGGAAAAGTAAATAAATGAATGAAATAAAAAAAACACTATCTTATCATTTTATCATTTGCAACAAAAGGAATAGAACTAAAACTCATATTGCTAACTGAGATATTGAAAGGCAAATATTGACTGTTTTCTTACATGTGAATGCTAAAAGGAACAAATAGAAGGTGCAGTTGTGACTATTAGAGTCTGGGAAAGTAGAAACAAAGATAATTATGTGAATTTAGGTAACAAATACCTAGATACTCTTTGTTATGTCTTAGTGTTATGTTCTAGTGCTCTACAGAAGAGTAGGAGAGAAATATATTTCACAATATGCTATATATTTTATGAGTTACTACAAGGGAAGATTTAAAAAACTTCAATTGTTTTGATTAGATCATTATGCATAGACTACATATACTATGATCCCATATTATGTCCCACAAATATGTATACTTCTTATATGTTAAACTATTTCAGAAGTCTAGTAAGACTTAAAAATGCCAACTATCCCTATTTGAATACTGAATATATGACAACTCATCACTATGCCCCATAGATTTAAGAACATGAAAGATAGCAAATAGATATTACATAAAGGTTGTGTAGACATCAGTGGGCATTGTGTTCTTTGGCCAACTTTCTCTACTCAACCTCAGTCATTGTGAAATACAGACATATAGCTTCTATCATGGGCTAGTGAACTTCCCTCAGCTGTTTACTGCTTCTATAACCTTGGGGAGGGACTTTCTGAGAGACTGAACTTTGATTGCCTCCCAGTCTCATAAGACTCTCCATTTCCTGGAGGGTATACTATACAGAGGATAGTTGGAGGATAGGACTCACATGACTCACATGGCAAATCACAACCATTAGCAAGGCAACTCTAGTTCCAGGAGGCATCTAGTGTCTGTTTCTGGCCTTTGTAGGCACCAGGCATGCACATAGTGCACAGATATACATGCAGGCAAATCAATTATATGCATAAAGGTATAAACAATTTAGTATAAACATTTTAATGTAAAAATGAAGAGTCAGGCAGGAGGATCAGGAAACAGAACCAATTTAACAAATTATGTATAGAAATGCCAAAATGGAACCCATTAGTTTGTATGCTAAATAAAAAGGAAAGAAAAACCTGCACTGCAGATGACTATTGTGGCACATGTCTATAATTCCAGAATTTGGGAGGTGGAGGCAGGGGTTCAAGGCCACCATTGGCTGCATTAATGAGTTTGAAGCTTGTCTAAGCTACAGGAGACCCTGGCTAAAAGATCTAAAGAAAACAAAACTATAGTAAGCATTGATGGTCAGAACATCAAGATATGTTGCTGATTTTAATAAAGAAACTCCTTTTAGTGGTGAAGAAGACTGCAGGAAATAAGTGGAGGTTTGACACTCTGAGAGAACGAGAGCCAGAGCATTTCTTAAGTGTGTCATGTTCTGATAGCCTCTGCTATGCTATATTCTTAGGTTGTCATTTCTGTGGAGCTTTTCCATTAACTATGTTTTAGTTGGCTGTTTCTTGAGGACTTATTTGGTTGATGTTAGCTATCTACTCTAGCAAGTTACTTTTAGTTTGCCTGAAATCTTTAGTGTGTGAATGTAGTAGAATGATTATAATAGTAGATACTGTAGCCAGTGCAATATACCTGTGAGGACAAAGCTTTCTCTAAGATATAGAATAGAACCTGTTGCCTTGAGTTTTCAGGGATCCTAAGATGTTTTGTGGATTAATAGATGAGTAGTCTTTCATGTGGAAGACTCTTTGTCTTTAGGGTCTTGGTAAAGAAAATTTGAGGCCAGTGAATACAGTGACAAAGTCTTTGACAAGGTTGTAAGGGAGAACATGGGGTGAGTTAGAGGAATGAAAGGGATGGGGAAAATGATGTAACTGTATTTTAATTCAAAATTGAAAATGCCCCTTGCCTCTAAACCTGCGTATGTTTTTCTCTGTAACTATGTGTAGATTTGACACATTCATGCAGTAATATATCTGCACATCACAAGAATAGGGTCTCTCTCTCTCTCTCTCTCTCTCTCTCTCTCTCTCTCTCTCTGTCTCTCTGTCTCTCTCTCTCTCTCTCTCATTCTCTCACTCACTCACACATGCACACACACACACACACACACACACACACACATCCTTTTATATCCTGGTGGTATCAGCTTGTTCTTGGAATAGACCTAATGGTAGTATATTGAAGTGTGAAATCTTAACACTGAGAACAAAATAAACCAGTTGGTCATAAGGACCAAGGCAAGGTGCAGTGATATGGTGCTGACTTTTGCGAAAGACAGAAGATATGATGGGTAGAACTGTCTCCTTAGCTTTACTTTTTCTCATTCTTTTTATTACACTATTAATACTTAGGAAAAGGGGACTGGAAGGAGAGGGGGGCTGATATTAGAATGTAAAGTGAGTAAATAAATAAAATTTAAAAATACTTAGAAAAATATTGTTGAGGCATTTCTCATTTGCATCGATTATGCTGAAGTAAAACAAAGTAAAAAGGTTTGTTGGGCTAAATTGTTAATGTTACATTCTGAGTAAATTGAATTGGCTAAAGAACTAAAGAAAGCTGAATCAGGAATGTATGTACTTGTTCTTCATGACCAAGGAATGCCTTCACCAATTTGACTTTCATTTTTAGCTAGTAAACTTTTGTCTGTGTACTCACAGTCACAACAATCATGATCAGCACAATTTGAGGGATGATCCATTCAGAGAATGCCAAGTTCTCCCAGAAGTCTGTGTCGAAAGTTTAGTATCCCAACTCTAGTACAAGACCATCATCTATCTTTGTGACATTATAAAAGCTCTGAGATTATGTGTGTCTGAGTAAATTTATTGTACATGCATATGCATTTTAGTCTCTCAATTCTTTGCTATGGGCAATCTTAGAATGTGTTGTTTTGGTACAACATTATTCTTTGGATAGTGATACTGAAAGATGTTTTAATATAAAGAGAAAGTAGATGACAAATATTTTAACTTGCTTCAAATATAATGGTGAGCAAAAAATATTTAGCTGTCTCACCCTAAGAATTCTTTGAAAGTAAAATAAAATGTAATATACATTATTCGAGATTTGTGATTACTCTGCTTTTGATAGAGGGGAAAAATTACACTCATCTTTGAGCTTTTCCTTATTATTAACTAGCACTCTGGAGTAGTGCACTGCATTCAGTCCATGTTTGTCTGTTACAGCATTGGCTTGGTCCCCTATGTTATATTTAGGAGAGCACATTTTTACCTCCTGATAAGACTGTTAGCTATTTGAGGCCATCTTCATTTGCCACAATTTGAGACAAGACTGTGCTCTCCATAGACCTGACCATTGAGTCTCTGAAGAACATGAGGTCAGGCCCTACACTACTCTTTTCAAGGAGATTGGCACATATAGATATTCTGTTCATTGCTCTTAGAGCAAATGACTCTCCTGGTGGCTTTCTTTGTCCCTTCTTCAGGATGACAATGTGCCTAGCTTATTTGCTAGTAGGAGAGCCTAAGCTTTGAGAATTCGGAAATGCCCACCAGTGAAAGTATGTTAGACTTGACTAGCCAATGCTGCGATAATAGATTTCCTCTGCCTGGCTTTTAAACACAAGTGAAAGTTATTTTCCCTTCTAAAACCTTTCATCCATACACTGCAATGCCAACTTTAGAAAAGAAATTCATTTTAGTGGTATTTTTTTTGTGTGTAGCTCCTAGAAAGCACCAATATACAATAAAACTATTTGTGTCTAAAAGTGAATAGAAATTCAAGAGCTAGTTTATACCTTAATTGTTTATTTTATTTCATTATCACAGATTTCTTTCAATTATATGTTAACATGTTAGCATAAGAGTCTTCCAGATGTGTTTGTTTTCTCAAAATTGCCATTGGCTTCATTAGCTCTTTTGCATTTCCATAGGAATTTAAGAATCAGCTTGTCTTTTTTCTTCTTCTTCTTTTTTCTTTCTTTTTTTTTTTTTTTAGAAAAATGTCTGTTCTTACCTGGATTGGAATTTAAAGTAGATTACAGATGTCCAGAGATTCTTCACAAGCTTCATACAAGACTGTGAAGTCTTCCTGTTGGCTTGATCACTTTATAATTATGAAGTAATCTTTATCTTTTAAGGACGCCTTTTTATATTTATTTATTTATTTATTTATTTATTTATTTTTACCGAGTCATCATCTGTTTTTGTTGAATGATTTTTTCAAGACACTGGGTTTATTTAAAAGCAGAAAGATATGAAAGAATTTCGTTTAACCTTTTAATATAAAACTATTTTACATCTTAACATTGAGAATGTATCTTTTGAACACAGCATATAATTAGGGCTTTAAAAGTCCATTATGAAAAGCTTTGTGTTTTACTTGTGAGTGTTTGTTCTGTTTCTAGATTTTAGTTCACTGATTTCACTTAGTGCTACCTATATGTGTGGATGTAGGACCATCAATATGGACATGGGTAACCTCTCAGGACTGGTAGCCATAAAGTAAACTCACACTCCCCTTTTCAGTAATCATGAAATGCCAATAGCTCCTCAGCTAGGGCTTTGTGAAACTTTCCTCATCCATTTTGAGATTTTGGCTGATTTGAAATTATACAAGAGTTGCATATGTAATCAGACACACTGTGAGTTCATTTATACAGTGTCACCGTAAGGTCTAGCAAATACCGTTTTGCTAAAGATGTTCCTTATCTCTGGATCTTACAATTTTCCTGCCTCACCTTCTTCAAAGATCCTAGACCCGTGGGGATATATATATATATGCACATTAACTAGTTGTGGGCCTCTTTATTAATCACCATCTACTATAAAACGATTTTCTTATGAGGGTTGAAAGATTCAGTACTAGCTGAGTATAAAAATAAAACTTAGGGAACATTTTATTACTATGCAAATTTATCAGAACAATAGAATTTAGCTTTTTTATTGGTCCAATGACATAGCTACCACATGTGTTTGGCCTAGTTAATGGTACCAGGCATAAATTCTGTCTTATGGAACAGGCCTTAAGTCCAATAAAAGTGATTGGTTAGGTTGGTTATTTCCTCAGCATTTGTGCCTCCTTTGATCCAGTGGGAATATCTTGCCAGGCCAGTTGTTATTATAGCTGGGTAAGAGACTGTTGGTGATTTTTTCCCCTGCCAATATGCATAGACACTTCTAGCAATATGAAAGCTACCCATTCGTGGTGAAGCTTCCAGTTAAGTACCAGCCTGCTTTCTCATGTTCTATGACTCAAATATATGGTATTGTCAGGAATATGATCTTTCTATTAAATTTTAAATGGTAACTAAGAGCAATGACAATTGCTTGGAATTTGGGGGATGATCTATGAGACCATATTGAGCAATATGGAACAGCCTGGAATGCTTGGAACCCCACTGGCCAACAACATGTAAAGAGTAACCCATAGGTAAGCTTTTTTATTTGATAGCCTATCTTGTTTGGTAAAGGCATTATCTTAGGGTTTCTATTGCTATGATTAAAACAAATGACCAAAAGCAATTTGAGGAGGAAAGCATTTATTACATCTTACAAATCCCAGGTCACACTCTATCACTGAGGCATGTCAGGATAGGAAATCAAGGCCGGAACATGGAATTAGGAACTGAAGCAGAATCCATGGAGCAGTGCTGTTTATTGGCTTGCTCTCCATGCCTTATTCTGCTTGCCTCCACCTGCTTAAGGATGGCACCAAACATAATGGAATGTGCCTCTCTGTATCAATTGCTAAACAAGAAAATGTCTTACACATTTGTTTGGAGACAATGTGATAGAGATATTTTCTCAGCTGAGGTTCCTTCTTCCTTAATATGTCTAGCTTTGGGTCAAATTGAAAAAAAACTCAACCATCATGGACTCTAACCTTCTGGAACCATAAGCCCAATTAAAATGCTTCCTTTTGTAATTCTGTTTTTATTTGCAGCCAAATAATGCCACATTTTATATATGTATGAAAATTTTAATATCCATTCACTATCTGTTGTTAATAGAGAAGCAATGAACATGGATGAGAAAGTTTCTCTGTCAGAGACTATACGCCCAGGAGTGGTAGAGCTGGTTCATATGCTTGTTCTATTTCTTGTTTTCTGAGGAACCTCTACACAGAATTTTATAGTGGGTGTGCCAGTTCTTTTTGCCCTGTATCTACAACCAGCATTTTGTACTTATTTATTTTATGATCCTAGCCATTCTGACTGTTGTAAAATAAAGTAGCTTTTTAAAATTTATTCTTTGTATGTTTCTTATCCCAACCCTGCTCATCTCCCCATGCCCTCATATTCTGTTCTTTGCCCTTGCAACCCCCCCCACAAATAAAACATACACACAAAAACAACAACAAAAACAAAACATAGAATACATCTCATGAAAGCTATAGTATATTACAGTATGTCCCATAATATACCCTTCTGTACACATATCTTCATTTGCAAAAGTTCATTGCAATGAGTCATTGGTCTAGTTCAAGAACTCTGGCTTCTGTGACAGCATCAATGTTGGATCCTCACCTAGACTCCTTCATGTTATCCTATTATTTTCCCTGTGTCATGGAGATCCTAAAGCTTTGGAACAGTAGGATTGACCCTTTCACATGACCCAGTTGTTTGCTAATGATATAGATTTTAGGGTGGGCCATCTTAGAGGCCTGGATCTGGGCCTGGGTTGTAGCAGAACTTGTCAAACCACCAGCATTCTCTTATTCTCACCACTAGGGCAAGCTCTCCAGCACTGCTCTGGCTAGGGCACCCAATGCCACCATCAGCAGGAGACATGATCAGCTCTCCTGCTCTCATGCCCTTGGGACCAGCTCATCTGTACCCACACCTCCAGAGCCAGCTCTACTCTACTGCCCACTCTCCCAAGAATTGCAAGCTGTGAAGGGCTAGACTAACTCCCCAACTCTCATACCCTCTGGGCTGGCTCACCTGTGCCTTCACCATCAGGGCCAGTACCACTCATGCCCTTGGGGCCAGTTTATATAACTATTGCAACTGGCAAGGTGGATGACATCGTCCCTGAAACCACTCCACCTCATGGCAGGCAGGGTAGGCTTTCTCATGCTGCTCTTGTCCTCAAGGCTGGCTCACCCATACCCCTTAGGGGGCAGCTCACCAAAGCCCCTTTGACCTAGGCCAGCACTAGTGTGTTGCCCAGGAGAGGTGCAGAGCCCACTCTCCTGAGTGCTGCTGGTAAGGAAGCAGGGACAGTGTGAGGACAGTGAGGAGTGTGAGGGGGAAGGCATCCCTCCTACAACCACACCAACCCATGGCAGATGAGTAGCAGGGCTACTCTTGCCCTCAGGGCTGGCTCACCTGCACCTCCACTCCCCAGTTGGCTCTCCTGTGCTGTCCAGGCAAGGTTCAGGCTTGTTTTCTTGAGTGCTGAAGCTGATGAGGGGCAGGGATAGCTCTCCTGAACTCATGACCCCATGGACATCTTTCCCAACTGCCAGAGGTGGGGAGGGGCTTGGGGGCATCACTTCTTTGCCTGTGTACCCAATGGCTGATGAGTGGTAGGTCAGCTCTTCCACAATCATATGCTTGGGACTGGATCACCCACACCCCTGCTGTCAGGGCCAGCTCCACTGTGTTGCTTGGCAACATTGCAAGACTCACTCTTCCAAGAGCTGTCAGTGGTGAGAGATGGGGCCAGTTCTTCAGAACTCTGCACCAAATGAGGGGTGGGGCCAGTTCAACACAGTCCCTGAATACCCAGGTGGTCTCAGGCAGCTTCTCTGACCAGGGACGTCCCCATGTTCTCTTGTGGTAATATGAGTCCTGGACATCAACCCTGACCCCTGCCACTGCATAGCCATGGACTCAGACATGGCTCACAGTAACAGCTTGGGCTGGAACCTCACCATGGCCCCTAGGTGGTGGAGCTGGCCACTCAAACAGGCTACTACTCTCCACCCTCCAGTTCCATCTTTCTTCATAATACTCAAAGTGCTCCATTTCTCTTTCTCATCTGACTACCACACACACACACACACATTATAGTGGATACAGTTGTAGGCTGGCCATGACGCTCCAGGTTGACATTCTCCAACAACACTGAGTGGAACATTGGCAAGCAGGTGTCTATGGGTCACCTGTGCCATGCACTGGACCAGGGCAGGTCTGTGGGTGGCACATCAGTCCTTGGGTCTCTGTCTGTGTTCCTCCTCTGCTATCTGGATTTGCTTTGCTTTGCTTTCATTTTCATGAGTCCTAGGCATAAGAGAGCTTTGGTCACCAAGACAGGCATCAAGCTAGGATGAACAAAGAGCTGTAATCTACTCTGCCTCTGACTGATATAAAAACAACATCAACAGCAAGATGATGTTTTGCTCATTGCTGGGGGATAGTGTCTTTGTATTCTTGATAATATAGCCTGTGAATAATGCCTTCTATATCTTTTTTTCTTACTTAGGGTTTTATTTATTTATTTTTTCTAACCACAATGCCCTAAACTTAGGTCTCCATTTAACGGCTTAAAAGTAGTGACGAGAGCACAGAGATTCTGTCAGATTGTGTGTGTGTGTGTGTGTGTGTGTGTGTGTGTGTGGTGTGTAGGAGTTTGTGTGTGAATGCATGCAGACATATATATGTTGGTGGGTTTACATATGGAATTCTGAGATTGATGCTGAGTGTTTTCCTTCATCACTTTCTACCTTGGTTTTTTTTTTTTTTTTTGAGATAGGGTTTACTAATTTGGCTAGAGCGACTGGCCAATGAATTCTAGGGACCCTCCGGTGTCTGTTTTCTAACCTCTGGGGTTACAGATTCATTCATTATGCTCAGCTTTTTCATGGGAGCAGAGGAAATGAACTCACTTCCTCATGTTTACGTGTCGGTTGCTTTACTGAGTCCCTAAGATTCTTATTATCAGAGAGAAACAGTGCAATAAAAATAGATTGATGTAACATTTTCATAATATGTTTTTATATATGCATTGTCTCATATTAAAGATGTTACCTTGTTCTCAATTTTGATATTTTTCAAAAAGATAGAGAAATAAAATTTTATGAATACTAAGTCTTAGAATTCAATTTTATAAACTGTCTTTCTGTGAAAGTTTTCCTGTAAAGTTAGATTTTTGTTAAATATATTCTGGAATTATTGACTCTTTTTTTGCTCTTAAAATTAATCTTGTTCTTTGGAAATTCACTTTCACTTGTTGCTAATGAATGAAATACATTTTTTTTAGAAATGATTTATTTAATTCTCTTATCTCTCTCCCTCCCCTCTGTGTGTGTGTGTATGTGTGTGTGCGTAATGTAAGTAGCTAGCAAATACAAGTGCCTGTGAAGATGACAAGAGCCTTTTTCACTGTACAATTAGGTATTACTATGGATCTTATTTATATATTATATATTATTGAAATTTATGTGATACAATGTGTTGAGCATAATAATAATAATATATGTTTGTAAATTACTCAAAGAGTAGATGATAAATATTCTAAATTTATAAAGTATGTAGCTGGGATAACATACATGATAATTAGCATGATTTAATATTTCTAAAATTTATATACATCTCCATTATCTCATTGCTGACTGCTAATAAAAGTTGAAACAATGTAATAAGTAAAATAAATTTTATAAGACATTATTTAGGGTAAAATAAATGTTGATAAAAATAAATAGTGCATATGTAAGATTCATAATAATGCATATTGTACATTAAATTCATAGCAGTCAATATTCATAGAGAAATAGAAATAAATGTTCAAACATCATAGTAAGTATAGTAATATAGCATAAAAGATCAATGTATAAAAATGAAGTATCAGGGCTGGAGAGATGGTTCACTTGACAGAAGAGCACATACTGCTCTTCAGAGGCCCTGATTTCATAACTAGTACAATGGGATATTTCAGTTTAGTTTTTATGTCCTCCATGATGAATATTGATGCTGAGTATTTTTTATATATTTATTGCCATTGTCTTTTTTTTGGATAAAATGTTTGCTCTGCTACTTTTCTCAGACCTCAACATAATAAGTGCTATGTATGACAAACCCATAGCCAGCTTCATCCTAAGTGGAGAAAGCCTCAAATCAATCAAATCAGGAATGAGACAGGGCTGTTCATTATCTCCAGTCATTTTCAATATAGCACTTGAAGCAATAGCTTGAACAATAAAGCAAGAGAAGAAAATTAAATGTATACAAATAGGAAAAGAAGTCAAATTATCTCTATTTGCAGATGACATAATGTTATACATAAGTGGCCAGAGTTATTTGTTTTGCTGGGCAGAAAACTTTGAATTTGATGAAGTTTGATCTGTATATTTACTGCTTTTGTTGCCTATATTTTGGTATTATTTTTTATGAAATTATCACCAATTATTATTAATGACCTCTCCCAAATTATTACCAAAACCATTCAGAAAAATATTTGTTTTCTTCTGGAACATTTCTTTTGTTGGATACATAATTCTCTATTACAAATTTTAAATGTCATCATTTTATTGGGTGAGTTTTGGAATTCTTGGGTGAATCCAGGGCTTTGCACATGAGAGATAAATGCTCTACTATTGACCTAAGCTCTCAAATTTTTAGCCTAAGCATTATAAAAAATGCTTCTTTCTTATGAGAAATCATTGTTTAACTTTACTATTCTTCCTAAGTATAGTTTTTGTTTGTTTGTTGTTGGATAGCTTCAAGATTTTCCCTTTGTCTTTGTTTCCCAAAGTCTATTGTATATCTAAATGGGTATATTGTTTACAGTTTATCCAGACTGCTGAATTTGAAAATATATGTGCTTGCATTATTTGTCTTTTGGGGGAATACTTTGTTAGAATTGAAATTAATTTACAATAATCGAACATATTTAATGTATTCAGTTTTATGAGTTTTCATTATGTTTAGAAATGTTTTAGATATTGTTTTTCAAATACTTTCATTTCTTGTGATTCTTCTGGCACTTTAATTATATATATGTGATTAGTTTGTTATTGCCTCATGTATTATCAACACTTCATCCTTTCCCCCATGTTCATATTTTTATTCTCTAAACACCTATATTCTTTCTTACTTCAGATTGGATAATATTGTTGATATTCTAGTTAATCCTTTCTTCTACCATTTCAAATCTGCTTTCTTGTGAACTTTAGTTTGCATTTTTAGTTACAGAATTTGCATCTTTAAAAAATTCCTCATCTTGTTACAATTTCCTACTTGTAAGTATTTATTGCAAGTATATTTTCCTTATTTTATTATGTAGCAATGAGCATTCATTTAAAACTCTTCCTGACAATTTCATCATTTGTTTTAATAAAAGTTGGTCTGTGTTGAGTGTGTTTTCTCTTGAGTATTGATAATATTTTCATATTTCTGTTTTATAAATTTGTAACTCATCTTCAACATTGTGAATGAAATAGTCTGGTTTCTTTATTTCTCTGTAGAATATTGATTTTTGTTTGTTTCAGTACTTAGTGAAATGGCTTAATCCTTTCAGATTTATTTACATTTTTTTCGACTCTGTTCCAATATACATATTTCACAAATTTTACCATATTTGGCCAGTTTACTTCCATTTCTCTCTCTCTCTCTCTCTCTCTCTCTCTCTCTCTCTCTCTCTCTCTCTCTTGGTTTTCTCACATTATTTACAAACTTAGGTTATTCACAGTGAATTTTTATCTTTTGACTCTTCAAGTCGCATAGACTGAAAAATTGTGTGGGGGATTGTATACTTGTATTCTTAACTTCCTATCCATAGCGTTGTACATGACAGGTACATTTGGCAAATGCTATGAATTAAACTTTTATTTACTTTTTGTTTATATTTTCCCTTACAATTCAATTGCTAAACATTTAACAGATGCAATAACGATTCTAGTTTCTCTGAAGTTTTATTTACTGCTTTAGCCTGGGGGCTGCCATCAGGTAAAACTTCCTTCCATGTGTCAACTCCCTTCCTATCTCTTTTACTTGCTTGATGCTTATTATGTTCTTTGTGACCTATATTATTGTGGTTTGTCTGAAAGATAGTGTACTTTCTGCTTATTTTCATTCTCTATTAGTTTACATTTCTTTCTCTTTTTTTTGGTGAGCTCATCATTTTTAGTATTTGCATAATAAAAAAGGCCACATGCTTTATCACATGCTTTATCATATATATGCCGTTTGGATTGAAGAAACATATAGGTCATAAAAATAGAAGTAGTATCTGAGACAAAGAATAGAATCAGTGATGGGAAGACAGCATAGAGTAATGACAGGTCAATACATTAATATACATATTATACATTTATGAAAATTTCACAGAGAAAGAAGCCTATTATTTTGCATAATGAAGATATGATGATAGAATTTTAGAGCATAAGGAAGAATATTTGTTTTGAGCTTATCTTCAGTTAAATAATTTGTATTAAGATATCTTTACAAAAAGATACTATCTTGTTGGTTTATTTGTTCAGTATAACTGCCCGTTCTGTCCCACTTTGGGTGCCACTTTGTAACTGCCCATTCTGCCCCACATTTGGGGGCTTCTTTGTCCCAGCCTGAGCTGCTGCTCCGGTCTGCAGGTCAGGGTCTAGCAAGAGAGAGAGTGGGGATGGAGGGGCAAGAGACTCGAAGAATGAAGACAAGACAGAGTCTGATCAAGTTTCTCTTTTATTGAAAGGAAATCCTGGGTATTTATACCCTTTACCACATGCCTTGCCCTCATGGGCAAGCAGGGGAACACAGCTGAAAGCAGTTTGCCACATGCCTTGTAGCCATGGATACCACGTGTACCTTGTAGCTGGGGGCACTAAGCAGCAAAACAAGATATGTGAGAAAAACAAGATGTTTATCAGAGTGTGCTCAGCTGTTATGGGCTGTTGAAAACAAGTCTCTTGTCAGGGTATATGGCTCGAAATGGCTGTAAAGATGATAGTTGCTTTCTGCTAGGATTTGGCTCCCAACAATTCAGTATCTTGGACAAAAATGAAAAGTTAACAACTGCAGTAGACTGAATAGTGTCCCACTAAAATTCATATCTGTTCACAACCTCAGGTTGTAATCTTACTTAGATGATAAACTTTGCAAAAGTTGTTAGTGATGAGATGATCTTGGGTTTAGTGTGACTGTAAGAAAAATAGTGGTACATTTGCACAGTGGTAAAAAGGCACAGGTAAATGACTGGAGTGTTGTTTCTATGTGACAAGGAATGTCAAGATCCAACAGAAGCTAGGAGAGGTAAGGTAGAATTTCTCCCTAGAGCCTGTGGAGGAGGTGTGGTTCTGTTAATATCCCAATTAGGCTTCTGGTCTTTAGAATAGTGGCAGAATAAATTGCTATTGCTTTATACTATTGAAAAGATGACCATTTGCTATGGAAGTTCTAGAAAACCAATACCTCATCCTCATAAAGTTCTGTGTCTTTTTAAAATTGGGTTACTAATTCAATGCATTCAGTGGACATATGTGCAAATAAACCTACACATAGAAAATAAGAAGGCACTTGCATAGGTGTTTTCTTGGAAGACAAACATGCTAACCCTGGGGTCAGCAGTCTAGATGTTGATCCTAAGTCTATCACTGATGCACCATTATATTGTGTGTATTTTGTTTTCCCTCCAGTCGATTTTGCTTTTGTATAATGCTGCTTATCTTTGTGTTCTTCAGCTCCACAATCCCAAGCCTCTGTGTCTTTTCCTCCCTACACAATCAATCTACAGATATATAGTTTAAGAAAAATGTATAGTTGTGCTCTATGTACTTTGGTGGGTAGAGGTAGGGATTATCAGGAATTAATACAAACACAGTAGCACTGTAATTTAACTAAAAATGGAACAGTGTTAAATACTTTAAATACCTACTAGGTCTCAGTTAATGTTTCAATATTGAGAACTAATTGATTTTCAGTCAGATGTCCTTTGTTTCTCTGATTGAATGGGCCAGAAATTACATATGAAGGTTTGGTTTTTAAAAGGTTTTAGAGGGCTAGAGAGATGGTTCAGTGGTTAAGCACTTGTTGCTCTTGCAGAGAACTGAGATTTGATTCTGGGCCACACAGAGCAGGTCACAAACTTCTATAATTCCAGTTCTAGGGGATTTGCCACCCTCTTCTGGTCTCCTTGGGCACCAGGCAGACTGGTGGAACTCAGCCATGTATTAGACAAAACAACCATACATTTAAAATTTAAAAGAAATGGTTTTAGCCTAATCATCCTGAATAAAAAGAGAGTGATTTTTTTGATAGCAGTAATTATTTACACTCTTGCCCACATTTATCTTGCTTCTGAAATACAAAAATAAAAACAAATAAACAAAAAACCCCAAACAAGACAAAAAACAAACAACAACAACAACAACAACAACAAACCAACCAGTGGAATGGAAGTAGTTTTTAAGTCTTAGATTGCTGGATATACCAGGGTCTTTTAAAACAATATTCATCACCTTTCAATTAGTTGTTGGTGATTCTGAAGAAATGACTCAGCCAGAGCAACAATCATTTTCAGAGGTGTCCTCCAATCCTAAGTTTCTTTGTTTTAGTCTTTTGGTCTCTTTCCACTCAGTTACATTGCTGGGTTACTTTACTCAGACGGTTTTTCCTCCTTTGCTTTATATTTTGGATCAGTCCATTTTTTTTCTCTTAATCTTGTATATTCTCTCTAGCATTATGGATCTGCTCTTGCCCTGGATTCCCTTGAAGAAAGCCTGAGCTGACAGTTTTGAATTGAATTCACGCTTCTAGTTCATTGGGGTGGGGATCAGTATGGCTGAACTGTTTCTTCTTAGTGGAGTGTGAATGACAACTTTTTTGATGTACAGTTTTTAGGAACTCATTATTATCTTTGGAGATGGAATGTGAGCAGACAAGATTGTCAAACCTTTATTTGGAGCCTAGGATAGAAGGCACGCCCATAGAGATGGAAGGGAGAAAAGAGAGAAAAAGAGGAAGATCACACTTTGGAAGAGGGAAGTAAGCATCTCACAGCGGCTTGGTGATCCATACTTCCTTTATCTTCTATTTGCTCTTAGCCTTTTGCTCTTTTTTTCTCCCCTTTGCTTGCCCTGCTCCTCCCCTTCTCTCTGAGCTTCCCTAGATTTCTCTGCTGAAAATCTCAAAGAATAAAATACTACGTTAGTCTTTCGTAAAACAACCACAGATTTAAAGCCTTTGCAGCTCTGTATTCAGAACCCCAGCTTAGCCGCCTGCTCAGCACTAGGCAGTGGTGAAGCCAGCAAAGGGGGTGGGGGGAGGAGGGGAGGAGGGGAGGAAGGTTGGGAGGGAGGGAAAGAAAGAGGGAGGGGAGAGAGAGAGGGAGGGAGAGCCGGAGGTAGGGGGAGGGAGAGAGGGAGAGAAAGGGAGGGAGAGGGAGAGAGAGGAGAGAGAGAGAAAGAGAGGAGAGAGGGAGAGAGAGAGAGAGAGAGAGAGAGAGAGAGAGAGAGAGAGAGAGAGAGAGAGAGAGAGACAAGGAGGAAGGGAGGGAGGGAGAGGGAGAAGGGAGAGAGAGAGGGAGGGAGCGAGGGAGGAAGAGAAGAGAGGAAGAGCGTGAGCGCGCGCTAGCTAGCTAGCTAGCTAGCTAGCAAGCAAAGCAGAGAAACAGACTGAGATAGGGACTAGAAGAGACATCTAGAGAAAGAAAAGAAGCCAAGCTCTGTCAGGGCTTAGCCTCCAACTTGTTTCAGTTCATTCATCCTTTTCTCCTCTCTGCTTCGGGGAAGTGACTGTGGCTCTAGGTAAGAGACAGAGATGTTCCTTATTCCCCCTCCCCCAAGCTCAGGTCTCCTTTCCAGATAGCATCTCTCCCCCTTAAGGAGAGTCTCCTTGGGTTGGTCGGGAGGCGAGACGTGCTCTGCAGCTGTGATGCTATCCTGGGTTCCCCAGTGGGGCTGGTGGAAGCCCAGAGGCAGCATCTGGGCTGGGAGGCGCTGGGGTAAAACCTGGTTTGAACAAGGGGGGTTGCGATGTGGTGGTGTATGCGCGATTTGCTTTATTGTCAGTGAATTGTTATGTTCCTCTTTGGAAGCAGGTCAGCATTGACCTTGCAAATTGCTTGGGGGGCCCCGACAGCTGCTGCAGAAAGCTACAGTGTGGCCCCTAGCCAGAGCAGACAGCACTGTCATGACCCCTCAGAAAGCCCTAGGCACCAAGGATGGGGTAATGGCTGGAGCTCCCTCCTTTAACTCTTTCTCTGCAGCTGTGTCTGGCTGCTGGAAATCAGAAGGAAGGAGATTGTGCAGCCCCCTTCCCTCTCCCTATTGCAGTCCCCAGATGCAAGTAAGTAGAAAGTTGCAAATAACTGCTTCCTTTCAAGCAGGTGGAGCCCTTCCCCCTTCATTTGAGAGGCTCACTGTGGGGTTGGGCCCCAGTTCTACAAACTTGGGAGGCTTTTATTGCTTCAGTGAGAGAAGCCCCCAGTGCCTGCCCACCCCCTAGTCCTAGGTAGCTGTGCTGACAGCCTAGACCAAGAATTCAGATTTCACATATCCCCTACAGATGGGCATCTTCTCAGGTCCAGGTGTGTCCTTGGGAGGAGGATGGAAACACCTGATAGTTTGTGAAGAGCTTTCTTCCCAGTAGGCTGCCCCTCTGCCTGTGGCTGGGGGAGGGGCTGCTGGGTAGGAGAGGAGAGGGTGGGGAGCTAGAATTTCCATTAGGAATGGTATGAATTATTAAGGGTTGGTTCCTCCACTTTGGTTTGAAGCCATGAGAGGACTAGCTGAAACTATTTTATCACTCCTGAACTTGTAAAGGACAGGATCTAGTTACTACATAGAGTTCTCTCTGGAGTTAGTGATACTGTCATGGCCCTGGTAATAATTTTTAGAACAAATTGTACCAATCAGTAGCATTTGAGTGTTTAATGTTTTTGATCTGGGCTGAGGGTTCAATGTGTCATTATCTGTGGTTGACTGATGAGGAAACTGAGGTACAGCAAAGTTAAATAGCTTGTTAAATGACAGAGCACAGCCACTTCCAGTGGGGAATGAAAGCAAAGGATCACCAGTGACCCTCTGCTGGCAAGCTCACAGCTTTGGGGAGCAACTACTGACTTTGTGTAGAGCAATAGGAACTGAGATCCAGGCTTCCTCAAGGGACCTAGAAGGCTGCTCTTGGCCTACCTACTTTCTGTTTTGGAAAGGTTGCCTAGAAAAGCTTTTTCTAGAAAAACTTTTTTACTTTTCTGTGGTCAGAACTGAAACCATTCTGTGTCTAGCTTCAGAATATCTTTTAGAAATGGATCCTGATGTTATTTTCTGAAAGCTTGGCTAAACATTTGTGAATTGTAGAACATTCCAACTAGAAGGCTTCCTAAAAGTCATTAAACTCTGATTTGTACCTAGCTCTTGAGTTTGTTCTCAGCACCCCATTTGTTGACTGCTGTCTATTTAAATTCCCTGCAATGATAAAGACCTCATTATGTGGTTCTTCATAGTTTTGAACAACTATGTTAGAAATTTTAGAAAAAATTAACTATGGCTTCTATTCATTGGTTCTTTGGAAATGTCTAGAAGAAACTTGCTATTTTTAAGTAAGTTTTCTTCAGCTAGTTGAAGATGTTGATCATAACTTCTCCTCCAGTTGTGGGTCTGATAAGACTATACAAATTAAAGGGTCAGTGTTGACTTCTGGAAGCTAGACTTTTTATTCATGTGGCATAATAGCCCATTTATTTGTCAGTTTCAGACTCACATTCCAGACCTTTCTCAAGAAACTCTGATAGTATAAGTTCTGATCTCTGGAAGAACTAGCTCTCTGCTGTCATCTGGAGTACTGCAAACAAAGAAGTACTCTTTTGTATTTTTAAAGACCATGGGCCCTTTGGGGCTAGTCGTTCTAAAACAATCAAGGGTTGATGTAATAGCTAGACAAAGATATGGGGAATAGGAGATTCCAGAGTCAAGATTAAGAGAAATATTAGTAAGGAGATATTTGAAATAGTGATGACTTTAAGATCCATACATGATTTGGCAGCTAGAAGAAAAACTGTTAGAATTACAGCTATCACCAAAGGGATCTAGTATGACCAGAAAGAAAAGGAATAAACCATGCCAGAGCAGAGCACTGTTCACAAACTTGGGTTCTACTCCTGGCTCTGGTGATTTGCCAGTTATCTTGGACACATGACTTCCTCTTCAACACTTTTAGTTTTTCCATTTACAAAATAATTTGTTGCACTACGGCCCCCAGGGTATTTTACATTTGAAAGTCTTGGTCTGAAATTTATAAAGTCTCAGTGGTGTGAAGGTTTCCAGAAGTCATCCAGGGGCAATGCTTCTCAGACTTTAACATACAATAATGTGAAGTGATGTTCACTGGGATAATTTTATAATGTTAATTCTGATCTGGGATTTTAGAGTGGAGTGGAACAGTTGAACACACAGGCAAGTTTTAGACTGTTTCTCTGATCACAATTAAAGTAGCAAAGTTCTAGGATAGTGCTTATTAAACTATCTTCACTAATTCAGTTGTTTATTTTCACTATCAGTGCATTTGGTTATGTAGTTAGGCACTGTGAAGAGGATAGTAAAGGCGAACAAGAGAGACATGTTCTCTGCTTGTTTGAGATTTGACATTGATGGGGAAGAGGCTGGTGATCATGTACTCACACAACCAAGTCATTTTAGTTAGTGATGAATGCTGTGAAGCATAAGTTTGGGGAGAATGTCTAATAGAGAAGTTGAGGTTTAAGGAGGAGATATTGAAGATACATACAAAAGCATAAGAATTAGGATGGAAGTGGTGTAGCAGTTTTGTCTATGGACAGAGAAGGGGATAAGGATGGGGAAGAGAGGGAAAGTATATACTTGGACCTGAGAGGAGATATACATGGTCTTTTGAAGGATTTTAATCTTTAGTTAGGAAATATGTTGCCTGAGAAAGGGTTTTTAAGTAGGGTATTTGATATAGTCTAAGCTGGATCCATCTGATAGAGGGTTACCAAGTGTTAAAATAGTCCAAAGAAAATGTGGGAGACACAGTATGGATTAGACTTAGTCTCTGCTGTCTGAGATGACAGAGTAAAGTAGAAAGGAGAAGAAATATACAAGTAGTGCCAGTACTAGGAATGTAAGATCCAAAGCCTAAAAGAGACACAAAGGGCTTCAAAAGGGAACAAAGACAACTCCTGGAAGTGGATTTTGAATTGTGCATTTAAGATTAGACAGACTTTAGACAATAGTGCTTGGGGATGGCCAGTTGTATATGATAAAATAACATATATGTATAAGAAATGTTTGGCAAATAGGTGGAGAACTTGACTACAAGAAATATTGAAGGCCTGCTTGGAAAAAAGATTTATATGCAAAAGAGATAGCATAGCACTAATTGTGAGCAATCTGATCTGGACAAGCTGAGTAAGGTTTGATTAGTCTGAACTCACACAGATAGTAATGCTATTGCTGAATCTCAGATGAGCTGCTGACTGTAGCTGAAGTGTGGGCTTGGAGCTCACAAAAAAGCCATGTGGAGACAGTAGTGTGAGAGTCAGTGTCTCTCAATTTTTGAAATAAGAAAAGAGATACAACTGTGAGATTTTGGTAAATGTGTATATTTAGGTTATAAGAGAAGGAGATAAACCCATGTAAATGCTAGAAAAGAGGTTTAGATGGGGACGAAAATATACTGTTCTAAGAGAGAAGATGTGATCACCTTTGCATTTTTCAGGAGAGTTGAGTGTCAACAAATGGCACTCAATTTTGTGTAGAGTCCTTCTTACTCTGAAACTCACATTGCTTACTAATGTTTAAGTTAGATAATGCATAACCATTTTGTAGCTATCTGGCAGGTGATAATACTGCAATAGTAGGGGAAAGGAATGAACCCCTCTAGGCTCAGGTCCACAGATGTGTAACCTTACTTTAAAATCAGATGATATGTATTAGCTTAACTTATACTCTCCTTGCACCAGGACCCTCCTCAGATCCCTGACTTTATGTTCAACAATTAATAGAAAAAGGCACCTGCCAGAGAAAACATTTTTTTGTGAAGAATAATATACTAAAAAGCCTCTTCCCATATGGATTTCTGATAGCTTAGTTTATAATCTATTCCTGAGCTGGATACTGACTTAATTTCTTTGACTTGTATGAGCTTCAGTTTTGATAGCTGTGTGATGAGGGGGGCTGGACTAGACCTGGATCATTTATAAAGACTTTCTTTAGCTGTAAGGTTCTACAGTGCTTTATAGAATACTGTGTTCTAACCACTTGTGCATGTGTTTCAAGTTTAGCCACTTACTGGAGTAACAGTGAACATTTTGACAGTGTTTTGATGCTTTGCAAGACACCATAGGGGAGATCTCTTTGTTGTTGTATTTTTGAGATGGCTGAAATTGTGACTGTCCTGAGAGCTAAAGGAACTTTCTCCTAAGATCTGGAGTAAAGCTAGCTATTAGGTGCTATTTCCATTATAGGCATTTTGGAAGCTGTGAAAGACACTGGGTAAAATGGTGCAGGGCACTGTGAAGCAAAAGAGAGGTGGTTATCTTGTATGCTGAAATGCAATGGTCCAGGTGTGTTCTTCCTAGGGGTGAATGCTGCCTGGTAATAGAAAAACATTTTTATACTTGTACTTGAAACATGATTTAAAAGGTATTGGTATCTGTGCACAGTATGTCTCCTCAGTATCTACAGAAGAAAGAATAAAACTCTTCATGCTGAGTATATAGAGGGTTGATTTTCACTTTGAAAATGGTTTCTTGAAAGAAAAGATTATTACATAATTCTCTTGAAGGGAAGGGAGGTGCTTGCAGACAGAATTATGCAAGTGACCATAACATTCTTATCAGTCAGTGTATATCGTCACCAGTTTTCAGTGTAAATGTTTCCAGGAAAGGCTGTTTACTACTATCTGATGAGTTAATCACTACCTGATGTTATGCAGATGTTATTGTTCACAAGTTAGTCTTCATTTCTATCTGAAACACATTTTTAACATCTAACCTTTTGGCATTGCTCCATGGATTTCTATTCCTCTCCTATAACAGCCATTCACACCTTGAAAGATGATTTAGTCTTTTTTGCACTTTTTCTTTACTCTATATACCCTTAGTCCTTCAGGTCATATGGTGTGTGTGTGTGTGTGTGTGTGTGTGTGTGTGTGTGTGAAGATGCATATATATCTTCTATATATATGAATATTATATCTATCTATCTATCTATGAATATCTTTTATATATATGAATATCTTTTCTATCAGGTTCTTCATTTTTCAAAATAACCTTCAAAAAATACATTTTTGTTGATTATTTAAGACTTTAATATAGCATATTTTGACCATATTCATCCTAATTCTTCCTGTATCAAACCTCTCTACTATCACCTCTCTATCCTTCCAAGTTTGAGGGCTTTTTTACATTCCCACCAAGAAGTTTGGTTTGGGTTGGCCAATTACTTGGGACTGAAGCCTGCCCAGAAGTGTGGTCACTCCTACCAGGAAACTGTCCTTAGAGAAAGCTGACTGCCTGTCAGCTATGACTTTATATGTGCAACTGTCTTATTGTACCCAGAAAACCATTTTCCTAATGTTGTCCACATAGGTCATATGGGTTAGTAGATTAGCATGATTCCTGAATAGGTGATGGATAATCTTGAACTCATTCCCCTATGCACTATTTCCCAGAACTTTAATTTTAAAAGTCTTGAGCAACTTTCAGTCTACTTCAAGACTGAAAAGTTTCTGTGTGTCACAGCTACTTTTCATTAATACTACATTCTGAGAGTTTTCACTTCATTAAGCAGCTTTCAAGAATTTTTAACAGCTGCATAATTTTATGGCATCATTATCTGACAGCCCCAATATTGACTGTTGAAACTGTTTTCAATTGTAAGTAGCTCTGCAGAATATATTTTTATGCATATCATACATCATTGTTCTTTGAACTTTACTTCTTTAAGGGCTCCACTCAAATGTTACTGTGCTGAAGTCTATAATAAGCTTTGGTAAAACAAAATAAAACAAGACATAAAAAACAAAACAAAAAAAACCCAAACAAACCACAAACTCATCTCCTACAATATGTACCCATGTTTTTCTTTTTTGATTTGCATCATCGCCTAACTAGATTCCATACTAGACCTTTACCTTAGAAAGTAAGAACAGGATTTCCCCCTATTTTGTTCATTATATCCCATAGTAGCTACTCAATTTATATAATAAATTTTTAAAATGAATTATTGAAATGGGTGAAGAGGCATTCATTGGTAGGACTCAGGATGCTAACTTTTAAAATTACTTAATGTGCTGTATAAGATGGGCAGTGCCTGCTCATTGCAGCTGCACCATATACATTTTCACCAACTTCTCAGGCAAAATAGTTGCTTTAATGATTGTTCTTGTTTTTATAGTGTATGTGAATAATTTTTATATTTTTTGTTTCCTTTTTGTGTATGTTGTTTCTGTTGAGAATTTAAATGATTTTTTTTTACTCATTTTACTATATTTAATAGACAGTAGACCATTTTCACCACTGTGAAAATATTTTTTCTCTCTTCATTTTAAAAGAAAATTTACATATAGCAATCTTAATTTGTACATGGTTATATCCATCTCTTGATTTGTAATTTCTTCTCATGAATTATGTTGCAGTTCTTTATTGAGAATTTAACAAGTGTTTGAAGAGATTTTGTTTAGTTTTCATTGCTTCTGCTTAATCCCTCGGAAATTTATGTTGCTGTATGGTGTGAGGTAATTTTCTAAATTCTTTTCCCTTCAGTTGTTTCACAGCAGCAAATATTGAATAATTCATTCTTTCCCACTGTTTCGGGATATATCTAAATTGATATCTATCTATCTATCTATCTATCTATCTATCTATCTATCTATCATCTATCTATTATCTATCATCTATCTATCTATCTATTATCTATCATCTATCTATCTATCTATCTACCTATCATCTATCTATCTATCTATCTATTATCTATCATCTATCTATCATCTATCTATCTATCTATTATCTATCATCTATCTATCTATCTATCTATCTATCTATCTATCTATAGTATGTTCTTTGGGGGAATTTATCTACTCTCTATTTCTGTGGTCTGCCTCTTTTTATCAAATATTATTAAAATATTATTTAAACTTTATAGCTTTTAAATAATTCCTATCACCTTAGCTTTACTGTAGGATCACTGAGCCCCAATCTGTTTACTTGTGTTGTATGTATAATATTCGTTCATACCTTTAATTTTGCAAAGAACTTTCTACTATTGTTGCAGTTAACTGAGTATGGCTCATTTACAGAGAATTTGATATTAGCAATTTAACTTCTATTTTCTCACTTTGTTCAAATTTGTTATGAGGTCATGGATGAGAAGTTTATCTTTTCATATTTTGAAGTTCAAAAAGTGTGTAGAAAAAACTTGCTGTCTTGGAGCTGCATATGCTACATTTCTTATAGCTGATGGACTGATACATTCTTACTAACTAAAATGCATAGTTGGCATTTGGGGGTCTGTCTTTATTTCCTGCAGTTAAATGTGAGTTTTAGCATGTATAATGCCATATAGTCACCACTATATTATTTTACTGAATAGCTTTACAGCTATTTAGTTTTCCTGTGACTTACCTAGTCATTTCAGCCATCTGAACCTATACTCATCATTAATCTTTTGTTTTTATTTGTAATTTTTAAGATTATGATATAATTCCATCATTTTCCCTTTACTCCTCCAAAGCTTCTTATACATTCCTTTTATGCTCTCTTTCAAGTTCATGATCTTTTTCATTAATTCTGTTACTTACATACACAAACACATACATACATACATATATACATACATACATACATTTATATTCCTAAATATATATGTATGATATACTCAGCCAGTTAATGTTATTAGGTTTTTTTCAGGGCTATTTGTTTTTATTACTACATTTTATATAGAATGAGTTTCATTTTGACATTTTATTTTTTTCCTGTGCTCTTCCCTCATGTAGCTGGACAAGTCTTTCTTCCTATTTTACTTTCATGTTGAATTTTTATTCTGCATAAAACAGAAAATATGAAACATTTGTCATTTTATTCATTGTATATTTTTGCCTTTTTCAGAGTGGCTGATTTTAGTTTTTACTTTCACTTGTCAGTATGGGTTTAAGGTTCCTCAGTGGAATGTTACAGTATTTAAAAAAAAATCCTGTTCACTTATAGAAGGACATTTTGGTTGTTCCCATGTTTTGACAGTTAAGAACAAAGCTGTCTTAATCCCAGCACTTGGGAGGCAGAGGCAGGTGGATTTCTGAGTTCGAGGCCAGCCTGGTCTACAGAGTGAGTTCCAAGACAGCCAGGACTACACAGAGAAACCCTGTCTTGAACCACCCCCTCCCAAAAAAAGAACAAAGCTTTCACTAATATTTATGTTTAGAATTTTGAACTCATTGGGTGGATTTCAAAGAGTTCAACTGCTAGATTACATGGTAAGATTGAAAGTCTTCCAAGGTTAGCTAGCTACTATGGCATTCCTGGCAGCAGTAGCAGCTATTTCTCTGAATCTTTGCTAGCATTTGATATTGTCAGCATCTTGGACTGCAGTCATTCTGATAGATGTTTTGTATCATTTCAGCATTCTGCTTTGTAAGCCCCTAATGACATCACACTCAACATCTTTTTGTCATTGGTAAGACTTTTGGTGGTGTGTCTATTTAGTTCTTTTGACACTTTTATAAAGACAGGATCTCTCCATGTACCTTAAGAACTTAAAAACATATATACGTGTTTAATAATAATTAGTGAAAAAACAGGCTGTGATTTTGAAGGAGAGTGAGTTGAAGTATATGCGGAGGTTTGGAGGAAGAAACAGAAAAGGGGAAACATTGTAATTATATTATAATTTCAAAAATAAGCAAAAATGACAAAGATTCTATGTTATTGATAGTAACATACTTGTAGTGATGTTGTAATGTTTTTTTAATATGTCATAACAATATGAGGGAGAGGAGTAGAAACTGGAAAAATTTCTTCATTTTATGTCCTATCTACTGTACCACCTTTGCAAAAAATAGTAACAAGCATATACATGAAAAATATTATGATTTTTACTATGTGTATATGAGTGTGTGTCGGGAGGCACACATACTACAGTGCCTACATGTGGAGGTCAGAGGGCAATTTGTAAGGAGCTTGTTCTCTTCTTATACAATGTGGTCCTGGAGGTCATGTGCCACTGAGCCATCTCAATGTTGTTGTAGTCTTCCTCCTCCTTCTTGTATTGCAATTATTATTATTTTATTAGTAATATAATTAGAACCTGTTTCCTTATGATTGATTAGCTATTGAATATCCTTTCTTGTGTTTCTCAGACATCTTAATACTTTCTTTGGAGAAATGTCCATTTAATGGCACATTAATGTTTAGAATACTTATATTATTACTGTATATACAAACACACTCGCATACATACATGTGTGCCCATGTGACAAACTCTTTAAGAGATGCATACTTAAGAATATTTTTCTCATCCACATCAGCGTCTACCTTTGGTGACTGCACATGGAATGGATACCCAGGTGGAGTGGTCTCCAGATGGCCCCTCCTTCAGTTTCTGTCCCTCACTTTGTCTCCATATTTGCATCCTTGAGCATTTTGTTACTCCTTCTAAGAAGGACTGAAGCACCCACACTTGATCTTCCTTCTTCATGAGCTTCATGTGATCTGTTAGTTGAATCTTGGGTATTTAAAGCTTCTGGGCTAATATCCAATTATCAGTGAGTGAATACCATGTGTGTTCTTTTGTTATTGGGTTACCTCAGTCAGGATGATGTTTTCTAGTTCCATCCATTCACCTAAGAATTTCTCGAATTCATTGTTTTTAATAGCTGAGTAATATTCCATTGTGTAAATATACCACATTTTTTGTCAAGAAGAGTAGACGCTGATATGGATGTCAGGAAGTGCATGCTGACAGGAGCCTGATATAGCTGTCTCCTTAGAGGTCTGCCAGAGTCTGACATATTCAGAGGCAGATGCTCACAGCTAACCATTGATCTGATCAAGGGGTTCCCAATGGAAGAGTTATGAGAGAAGACTGAAGGAGCTCAAGGGGTTTGTGGCCCCATGGGGAGAGCAAGAATACCAACCAACCAGAGCTCCCAGGGTCTAAACCACCAGCCTGGGAGCACATATGGAGAGACCCATGGCTCCAGTTGTATATGTAGGGGAGGATGGCCTTGTTGGGCATAGGTGTGAAAGGAGATCCTTGGTCTCATGAAGGCTGGACTCCCAGTGGGGGGAAATTCGAGGGTGGGGAGGCAGGAGTGGGAGATAGGTGGGGGCACATCCTCATAGAAGAAGCAGGAGGAGGGGGGATGGGATAGGGAGTTCCTGGGCGGGGGGGGGGGAATGTGGTAAGGGGATAACATCTGAAATGTAAATAAAATATCCAATAAAAAAAGAATATTTTCCTCTTCTTTGGTTTGTAATATTATTTTCTTAGTGTATCTTGTATTATGATGGCTACCTTTTGGGTTTAAGACATTTGTGCCTTACATGATATCCCTCTTGGTTGTTGTCTTTTTTCAGTCCTGTAGTGTGTACTCCCACTCCCCTTCTCTTTACAATGAACTCTGGCTATCTTCACTATAAAAAGTCTTTTCCTTTATTTCAAAATGACTTGGTTCATTTTGTTGGATAATTCTATAGAATTAGCTTTTGTTTCTTTGATTTAGGTTGATGGACCCATTTTTTTGTTTAGTGTGAATGCTGTTATTGTGGACACAGTATAAGTTTGACATGCTAGTTTAATTTACTTTGTAATCTTTTTATTTTTACTTGTCAGTATGAGTTTAAGGTTCCTCAGTGTCTTTTAATGGATTGGCACCTCATTTATCTCTCTTTATTAAAGAATAATATTCTATCGTTTTGAAATGTTACAGTATTTTTATGTATGCACCTAGCAGTGGTCTAGGTGGATCATGTGGCAGTTCTATTTTTCAGCTTTTAAGGAACCTCTATACTCTTTTCCGTAGTAGTTATACCAGTTTACATTCCCACTAACAATATATCAGCACTTCTTATTATAGCAGGACTGATTGAGATAAAATCTTTTCATGGTTTTCATTTGAATATCTCTGAAGATTAATGATATTAATCATTTATCTATATACATGTTGACCATTATTTAGAGATGTCTTTTCACGTTTTTTGGCCACTGTAAACCAGGCTCTTGATAATTTTCCAACTGAGTTAATTGAGTTCCTCATATAATTTGCACATTAACACCTTATTACTTGTACAACTTGCTCTCCCCATCCCCCGCATTTTGTAAACTATTTCTTCACTGAATGGATTTATTGTATAACTTTGTTTTGAGGGAATTCCATTTTGTCTCTATTCTCACCTTAGTTGCCCATGCTTTTGAGGTTATGTTAAAAGTCATTGCACAAACTAATTCCATGGCATTCTTTCACTGTGTTTTCTGTAGTGGCTTTATAGCTGTGACTCTTACTTCTTCACTCTGAGTGCACTTGGAGTTTATTTTGTACATGGTAAGAAGTCATGATCCCTGTGTTTTAGATGTGCTGGGTGCTTTTTTGATACCTGTTGTGGCATCCTTTGGAGGCAGTAGAACATCTAGGAAGTGTGACCTGTCTGAAAGCACTTTGAAAGCACTACTCTCAGAGAGGATTATGATCTTTTTTTTATGGGACACTGGCTAGTTACATGAGACTGCATTGTCATAAAAAGAGCAAGCCTGGCTACCTCTTGTTTCTCCATGTGTTCTCTTTTACCTCTGCACCTGCCATGGTGATGCCATCGATATCAAGCCCTCACCTGTGGCTATTTAATTGAGCTCCCTAATTTTAGACTTATGGTTTCTAAGACTTATCTAATTTAAGGTTTTCTTCTGAGGTTTTAGATTTGATATTTTGTTACATACATACAAATACGAACTTAACAGAAAATTGGCACTGAGAATCAAGTATTTGCTGTAACTATCTGAAAACATGGAAGCTCCTTTGGAATTGGGTAATGAGCAGTGGTTAAAGTTGTTCAAAGGAGCTGGTTAGCAAATGTATAGAATGCTGTAAACAACATTATATACAATTTTCATGAAGTCTCACAGGATGGAGAGTCCAGGGTATCTACTCAGATGCAAATGGAGATCCTATTAGAATTAGGGTAAAGGCCACCTTTGTAAACCATTGCAAAGAATTTAGTGAGCTATAACCTTACCTTAGAGTTTTATAGAGGATTGAATTTCAAAGTGATGATTATTATATCTGGAAAAAGAAATACCTAAAAAACTATACAAAAGATTTTGTAATATCCAATAAAAATAATTTAAAAAGATTTTGTGGGTGCTTTAGACAGCATTCAGATGGTTATAGAGGTAAAGGAAGCAGAACATGAAGACTTAAGAGAATTGTGGCTTGAGCAGGAAATGCATTAGGAGACAGTGTGCATGACCAGAAACTACTTGCTAAAGACATTACTATGAGTAAAAAGCCAAGTATTTTCCATGAGTACAGTGAAAGGCACCTCAGAAATCTGTGAGGTACCCCTTATATTATATGCCTCAGGTCTGGGAAGCACAGTATTATATTAAGAACAGGCTTTCTATGATTTCACTGCTAGCCAGTTCTTTTGAACTCACTCATTGGATCTCAATGGCAGGGGCAGGGGCAGGGGCAGGGGCAGGGGCAGGGGCAGAGGCAGAAGGTGATTGGAAAATTTGGAGTGCTCCCTTCAAAGGTAAAATACTAACATATTTCTCACAGAAAATCATAAAAAGAACAAGGCTGTCATCTGAATCTCTCTGACTTCTGGTCTCACTATTAGGTTTCCTCTGCATGCACTCCAATCTATAGGAGGATTTCAACAGGGGCTAACTAAATAAGTGAGGCTGCTTAGTGTTGAGCTTCCAGCCTCCAAAACTATGAGCTAAATTAGACTCCTTAATTTATGAGCTATTCAGCCTCAGGTATTTTATTGTAGCAAAAAAAAAAAATCTGACTTACATGGGAGTTGAACTTTACTCTTTTGCATCTAGATATTTGGTTGTAATATATCACTAACCTTTCCCCATCGTGTCTTCTTCGAATATTTGTCAAAAAAATCAGTTTTCTATAGATGCATGAATTTATTTCTGCCTTATGTATTATGCTCTATTGGATTATATTTCTGTTTTAAGAGTACTGTGCTGTTTATATTGCTAAAGCTCCAAAGTACAACTTGAAGTCAGTGTGCTTCAGCTTTATTCTTTTGGTTCAACATTTCTTTGACTATTTGGGTTCCTTTAAGTCATTCCCTAGCACTTTATCATGTCCATTTAGTGATGTCATGTTTTCCTGATTGCCCTTCATCTTTGTTGTCCTACATTAAGGCCTGCGTGGTGATGAATTAGATGCTTATAACAATATTTTAATTCTGGCATTGTCTGAGAACATCTGTCAACAATAAATCTGTCCAGAAATTCTGGGCATATTGTTGTATTGTCTTAAGCCCAAAACTACTGCATCTAGTGCAACACTAGGGGGCACTCTAAGTACAGGGCCACTGTAATATATATATATATATATTATATATTATATATTATATATTATATATTATATATATTATATATTATATATATATGCTTTTACCTGCTAAGGTCTGCCTGACTGTAGGCTCTTCAGAGCCTAAGGTCAGTGTAGTGCCCTGGCAAGAATGCAGGCTCAGTTTCAGGTCTGTCTTGTAGCAATTACAGGTTCCTGTGTAACACAGTGTGGCATTTAGAGGTTCAGGGTGTGTGTACTGACCTAGATTTAGCAACTGTAAGGAATGCTCAGAGATATTTTTCCTCCTGTGGTGTTCCCGATGTTGGGAATTATGGCAACATATTATGTTTTTTTATCCTAAATAAGTGATCTCTCTCTCTGTCTCTCTCTCTCTGTCTCTCTCTGTCTCTCTGTCTCTTTGTCTCTCTCTCTCTCTCTCTCTCTCTCTCTCACACACACACACACACACACACACACACACACACACACACACACAC